>NC_058413.1:7724887-7786637 GCF_002201575.2 Neomonachus schauinslandi | reverse complement strand
CTGACAAATGAGAAGGAGTGCCTGGTGCCAGGAATGTCCGGGGCCATTCTTTCAAAACCTTCAAGGCTTCCTCAGTGCTCCCAGGGGCCGCTCTGCATCCTTTGTTATTCAAATCACAGGCTGGGCAGCGGCTAACCTGGTGGGTTTCTCGGCTTCCACCGTTAACCCCTTCGGTACCGGCCCTAGAGCCTCAGCGTCAGCTACTTGGAGCCAGAGCTGAGCCCCTCCCCCACGGGGCTTCCACAAACTTCGGGAACCACCGGGGCCTGCAGCTTTAGTCAGCAGCTGGTGTCAGCTGGTGTCAGCTGCCTTGCTGGGTGCAGTGCTCAGGTGCGGCCCAAGGCGAGTGTCCGTGAAGCAGGGATGGGGACCGATTTGAAAAGTGGCAGGGAGTAATTTCACACCGCAGTCACTGCTGGATCCAAATTCAATCTCCAAACTGCGGAAATCCAGCTACTGTTAAGTTCAGCTTCGCCTACTCAGGAGCCTGGGCGGTCTGTGGCAGGGCGGTCTGTCCCGTGTCCACCCCCTACCCCTCCAGACTTGGGGTGAAGGTCAGTAAGCAGGAAGTTCATTGGAGAGGGCTCTTAGGATCCCTGCCTGGGGACGGGGATGGGGAGGCTAGGGGAGGGGAAGGGAGGGGAGGGGAACAATCAGATGGGGCAGGGGAGCAGTCCCGGTGGAACTGCCACAACAAGGCCCCCTGCAAGCCCACGGAGGGCCCAAGGAGCTGGGGTGGCCCTTCTGAACCGTCCCTCTGGCCTGTGCCATGGATGTCCTCCCCAACTGAGAGGCAGCACTCCCAGAGGCTGGGAAAATAAGACTTGCCCTCCTGAAAGAAGGACAACACAGCCCACCTCCTTCTACTCTGAATCCCATCTTTCAAGATAAAGAAACTGGCACCCAGGAAAGGGCAGAGACTCGCCCAGGTTCAGGGCTAGTAGAGTCATGGTTCTAGCAGTGACTGGAAACAAAGCGAGAGAGTGCTCGGGCCAGACCTGAAGCTCAGCTTGACCCACACAGCCCGTCAGCCCAGGGACTTAAGTGTCCCCACTAGCTGGTGGCCAGGGAGCCTGGGAGGTGACTGCCTAAGGCGGAATGAATGAAGCCTGGCCTTTCTCTCCTGGGCCAGCCCCACTCTTGAGAGATGTGTCAGGCATCCGACCGACAGGTTTTTCGGGGTCCGGTAGTGACCCGCTCAGGATGGCCTGGGCCCTCTGGGGACAGCTCAGGCGTGTGCCCTCTCCTCTGGGGCAGGGATCCGATTTCTGGCTTTGCCCTGCAGCTTCTCCCAAATGATCTCCTACTACGGGCTGGTCCTCGACCTGCAAAACCTGGGGAGTGACATCTTCCTCCTCCAGGTCCTCTTCGGAGCTGTGGACTTACTGGGCCGGGCCACCACCACTTTCTTGTTCAGCTTCTTGGGCCACCGCACGACCCTGGCCAGCTTCCAGATCATGGCTGGCCTCTCCATCCTGGCCAACATACTGGTCCCACAAGGTGAGGCGGGGTGGACTGAGTGGGCTGAGCTGCTGACAGTCTGGGGCACTGGCTTCCCTGCCTGCACCCCCCGCCCGCCCCCCCACCCATCCCCCTGAGGCGACTGAGGTTCAGAAAGGTGGAGTTGGGTGCCGCAGGTCACTCAGCTAGCCAGTGACAGGGCCAGGGCTGGGACCAGACTTCAAGCCCGAGGCTGGTCCTGAGGTGGGAGGAGGGGCTGGGGAAGCTGCGAGACACTTCAGTTGCTTGAAGGGAGGCGCGAACACCAAGCCTGGGGCACTGGGGTGTGCAGATTGCTGGCCAGGGCTCCCGTCTTACTCTTTTCTTTCTGAATGAGACTTTAATGCCCCGAAAACCCTCTCAAGTCTCCTTTTATGGCTCAAGGGAAGGGGGACTGGTGGAGGGGCGGGGACCCCGAGTTCTGAGCTGATAGCAAAGCCAGGAGGGAGGCAGAGGGGTGGTCTCCCAAACAAGCTGCAAGAGGCAGTGCTCGGGGAAAACTTGCAAAGACAAGTGTGTGACAGTTTTTGAGACTCTTCATTACAACGTGTGGGAGGGAAAGCTGAGGCCGAGTGTGGCTTCTTAGCCAGCGTTCCCACAGACAGACAGACGGAAGGCAGCGAGGACCTGCCATGACCCTCTCCTTCATGGAGGAAGCACACCCAGGTCCCAGAGAGCTTTGGCACGGTGACACTGTAAGGAGCAGGCCCCAAGAGCCATCCTCAGCTGCCCCGGGTCGCCCGCCCCGGACCTGGCTGGGTTCTGGCGCTGCCCCCCCACCCCTCCGCCCAGCCCACCAACTGTGATGTCAGGCTGCACCTGCAGCCCTGGGCGGCCTGGCACCGAGTCAGCACTGTGGGGCACCTGGGAGCAGTCAAGGAAGCCCTGCGCTCTGGGCTCACTGGGACCCCTCGGGCAGAGCCCACTGTCACCCTCTTCCTCTGCCCAGATTTGCAGACCCTGCGCTTGGTCTTCGCCGTGCTGGGAAAAGGATGCTTTGGCATAAGCTTAACCTCTATCTCTGTCTACAAGCCCGAACTCTACCCAACTGCGCTGCGGTAGGCTGGGCTGCACGCTGCACCCAGGAGGGGTGGCCAGACCCAGGGCACGTGAGAAAGGGACGTCCCTAGGAAGGCCAGTGGGGAGGGCAAAGAGGGGCTGGGTATCCCGGAACAACACAGCCGACCAGGGAGAATGGGGTGGGTCCTAGACAGTCCATGAAGGACTCTGGATTGGATGTTCTCAGGAAGGAGAGGGCCCCTCTGGGTGGGAAAATCTAGGTGGGCTCCATGGAGGAGGTAGTGTTAGGAAAGACTTTGAGGATTGCAGCTCCTTCACCCATCTTTCCCTCCCCTGGCACATCCTGACCCAGCCAAATGCCTCCCCCTCCCCCAGTAAGGCCCCCTTCTTGAAAGTGGCATTGATGACCAGGGTCTGGGCCCTCCCCTCCACCCCCAGGATGACAGCAGATGGCTTCCTGCAGTCGGCAGGTCGTCTGGGGGCTGTGACGGGGCCCCTAATCAGGATGACTCGCCCGGCCGTGCCCCTGCTGGCCCCCGTCTCCTACGGTGTCATCCCCATCGCTTCCAGCCTCATCCTCCTGCTCTTTCTCCCGGAGACCAAGGGGCTTCCACTTCCTGACACCATCCAGGACCTGGAGAGCCAGTGAGTGATCCTTGGTCACCCTGGGAGTAGGGCTGGGCTTCCAGGAGTAGCTGGGCAGGGCTGCAGGGGCGGGCCTCCCTCAGCCCCGGGACGGGACGGGAGAGCCCAAGGGTCAGGGAGACATGCTAGACGAAGAGGCCAGAGCTAGGCTGGGCTCGTCATTGACATGGTACCAGCAGCTTGAGTGTGCCGAGAGCTGACCGCATCCCCGGTGCCTCGGGGCAGCAAGCCGGTGAGCATCAAGGCTTTGCGTCTGAGACCACGTAATCATTGCAACAACACAGCCAGGAAGAGACTATTTCCATCGCTGTTTACCAGAGGCTCAGAGAGATGAAGGGCTGATTCAAGGTCTCCCAGGTAGAAGGCCATCGTCCCTTAGGCAGGGACATGCAGAGGCTCTGAGCCCGGCTCTGCAGCCAGACTGCCTAGGACTGAATCCCTACGCCCCAGGCACACACTGACCTCTCTTACCAAACTCGCCCAAGAGGTTGGAGCCAGCCCTGACCGCCCTAGTTCAATCTTCCCCCAGGAATCCCAGGCCCAGACAGATCAACAGCTCAGTTTCTGGAGCACATCATGCTACCCTCATGCCATCCTTTGAGAGAACAGAAATGAGGCAACATTCCTCAAGTTTATTTTATGGCCCGAATCACCACGATGCTTCTGCTTTCTCATTTATAAAATGGGGGTTAAAACAAAACAAAACCAAACCCAGCCGAGCTCAAAGAGCTGTTTTCGAGTTGAAGTTATTATATTAAAGCACTGAGGATAATGCCTGGCCCACAGCACGGGCCCCAGGAGTGTGGCTGCTGTGTCCTGGGTAAGGGTAGTCATGGGGCGTCAACAGGCTGAGCAGGAACCATCCATGCTAATGGATGGGGGTGCCTGGGTGGCTCAGTTGGTTGAGCATCCCACTCTTGACTTCGGCTCCAGTCATGATCTCAGGGTCCTGGGATTGAGCCCTGTGTCGGGCTCCACGCTCAGCAGGGGAGTCTGCTTGTCCCTCTCCCCCTGCTCCTCTCTCTCTCTCCCAAATAAATAAATAAAATCTTTAAAAAGAGAGTAATACTAACAGCTGGTGCTCAGAGGGCCCTTCCTGCTTCAATAGAGCATCTTATTTAATTCAAACAACCCCACAAAGAGCTGTTATGTTCAATTTCACTGCCAAAGAAATGAAGACACAGAGAGGTCATGTAACTTGCCTAAGGACACTCAGCTAAGAAGCAGGGAAGGTGGGACTTAACTTACTCTTTCACTTTTTTGAGCACCTACTATGTTTCGGGCACTGTCTTATGCTTTGAGGGACATAGTGGAAAATCAAAGCCTAATCTCATGGAGTTTATGTGCTCATAAGACTTGACCCCCAGTTCCGCCCTCCGAGCTCTTCAGCTGTCTCACCACACACCACCGCTCTGTCTTTTGATTACTCTAGGAAATCGGCAGCAGCCAAGAGCAAGCAGCAAGAGGTGGCCATTACAGAGAGTACCTGGTTCTAGCAATTCTGCCTGCGAGGAGCCCCTTTGGCTGAAGATCCCCACGAAAGGACTTGCCTCCCACCCCGTGGAGGGAGGAAGCAATCTGGAGAACCTTGAGGGCCTATAGCATGGCTGATGCTGGGGCAGCTGGGCTGAGGGGCAGCATTGAAGCTGAAGGCTGCTTTCCCTGCTCACTTCTCTTCCCCCCACCTCAGCCCTGCAGAGGCCTGGCCCCGTCGACAAGATGGGTTCTGTCCCCTCCCCGCCAGGCTCCCATCTTCACACCTTCACTCAAAACTCCTGACTCACTTCACTGAACCGGAAGCTGCAGGTTTCTCACCTCCGAGCTACCAGAGTGGATCCTAGGACAAAAAAGGAAGGATCTGGACAGACCTGAGTCCCAACCCCTCCCCCACCATTTGCAGAGTCCTCCTCTGTAAAATGGAAATGATTATGGAATGTACCTCCCCGGGGAGGGGGTCTGGGGGTGACAGGTTAACAGATCTTAGCACAGACCAGAGTCCAACACATAGAACCTTCTAGCGGAGCTGCCAGCCTCAGGTGTTCAGGTTGTGCTCTGCCTGAGGCAGCAGCTAATGCAGGACACGTTGGGCTACGTGCAGGAACAGCGGGAACCACCAGGGCCTGTGGGAGGCAGGCTTTGTAGCACCAAGAGGGCAGAGTGATCCCTGGTTCCCAAGGGAGGATGTGATTGATGTGTCTGAGGAATCCCACCCATTACCAGAGAACTGAGCCCCCCTGCTCAGGAATAACAGGAATGGCCCCTGGTTGCTTGACAATAAGTGTTGTTTGCTATGGGACCCTATCCACAGGAGCAGGTGGGGCAGGACTTGCAGTTCGGCCATTTGAGACCCTCCTGGTTTCCCTACATGTCAAGGCAGCACATCATACTGGGCCTTAGTTTGAGGCCTTACATCACAGGGGCACCCTTCGGTTGTCTATCTCAAGGGGTCACCTTTGCCTAATTCACACAAAGACCTTCCCTGTGCTGGCAGCAGCCCATGCTGCTAAAACTGTGGGATCACTGAGGCTGACCACCTACTTTAGAGGTAAGAAAACTAAAACTCAGAGAGGTGGAGTGACATGCTTGGAGTCCCATGGCTGAGCCCTGGCCAGGAGGCCAGGCTCCCAGTCCAGAGCTCTTTCCAGCACACCAGGCTCCTCGCCCTCACCTCCAGACCTCCAGGCCTGACATCTGCAGCCCTGTCACAGAGTTACTCCCACACCCTTCCCTGGAGAGCCAGACCCTCTAGACAACTGCCCACTCTCCTTGGATGACTCGGAAGCCTCAAGCCATAGGTTTCCCATCCCAGGCATCCCCATTTCCCTCTGTCAAATCCAATGCACACCAGGCCAATCAAACACAATTCAAATCAAATCCTCTATCTGCTTAAAACCTTCTGGTGGCTCAAGATAAAGACCACGCTTCCCCCACCAACAGGCTTCCATGGTTCTTTAGCCTTGCTTCACATGTAATAAATGTTTAAAAATTCAAATCATATAAAGTATGTTCTTGGATCCTCATGGAAATTAGAAATCAGTAGTGGAGAGGTATTTGGAAAATTCCTTCACACTAAACAACACACTTCTAAATAACCCTGGGCCAAAGAATTCATCACAAAGGAAATTAGAAAATATTTTGAATTGAATGAAAATTTTTAAAAATGGCACATCAAAATTTGTGGGATGAAGCTAGAGAAGTGGTTCAAGGAAAAACTAATATCATTAAGTGATTACATTAGAAAGGAAGAAAGTCTCAAATCCAATATCTCAGCTTTCACCTTTAGAAATTAGAAAAAGAGGTCATTTAAACTAAAGTAAGTAAAAGAAAGGAAATAATAAACAGAAATCAGAAAAATAGAAAATGATCAAGAAAATCAGTGAAACTTGAGGCTGGTTCTTTGAGAAGTCAATAAAATTTATAAATCTCTAGATGTACTGATGAGGAAAAAAAAGAAAAGAAAAGACACACATTACCAATATCAGGAGTAGAAGAAGCATCACTACCAATCCTACAGATATTTAAAAAATAAGGAAATATTATGAGCAACATTTTGCCAACAAATTTGACAACTTAGATGAAATTAACAAATTCCCTGAAGGATATGAACTGGCAAAGCTTGCTTAAGAAGAAATAGATAACATTATTAGCCCTATATCTGTGAAAGAAATTGAGGTTGTGGGTTAAAACCTTCCCACAGAGGAAATTCCAAGCCCCCATTGTGGGAAACAGAACGCCACAACGACCACTGGTGCATGTTCACTCAGACTCTGAGATCTCTGAGAAAACTCGAGATTGCAGGGTTAAAAATAACCTGAAAGGATCAGAGTGAGATGCCCTTGGAACGTGTGTGGTCAGTTCTAAAGTATGCAGCAGAAGATGTTCTGTAGATAGGAAGCCAGCTGTAAACAGCACGCTGTGCACTCCCCTCTTTGTTCCCTTGTCCTGTAAACAGCACACTGGGCACTCCCCTCTGTTCCTTTATTCTGTTTTAAAGATTCTTACGTGCTTGACTAATCCTGTATACATGGAGGAATGTGCCTTACTACGCCCCTGCTGTAAACCATTATAGATCTATATCGCTGTACAAGGTTTATGTAAGAAGATGGAAAATAAACCTCAGCACCTCAGGCCGCTCCCTCAGGGTCCCCTGTGCCTCACTCTACTGTTGTCTCTTTTTCTCAGTTCCTTCGCTGCCCCAGGTCCCTGACTCTCTGAGGTCGACACATCATGGCTTCACTGGTGAATCCTGCCAAACGACTAAGAAAAAAAAATAGTAACAATTATGCCCAAAATCTTCCAGAAGATTGAAAAAGAGAGAACACTTTCCAGCTCATTTTTTGAAGCCAGCATCACCCTGATTCCAAAGTCAGAAAAAGATATAACAACTATAAACCAATATCTTTTCCAAACATAGACACAAAAACTCTTACCAAACATTAATTAATTTTTTAAAAAGATTTTATTTATTTATTTGAGGGAGAAAGACACAGTGAGAGAGGGAACACAAGCAGCGGGGAGTGGGAGAGGGAGAAGCAGGCTTCCCGCAGAGCAGGGAGCCCGATATGGGACTTGATCCCAGGACCCTGGGACCATGACCTGAGCCGAAGGCAGTTGCTTAACGACTGAGCCACCCAAGCGCCCCTTAACAAACATTTAGAAAATTAAATGCAACATTATGCTAAGAAGGGCAACACATCATGACTGAGTGGAGTTTATCCCAGGAAGGCAAAGCTGGTTTAACATTAAAAAATCAAGATTAACAAACTAAATTATTAACAAACTATAGAGGAAAGACCATATGATCATCTCAATAGATACAGAAAGTGCATTTGACAAAATTCAACATCCATTCCTGATAAACAACATTCAGCAAATTAGGAAAATTAGTGAATTTCCTCAACCTGACAAAGGATGTCTATGAAAAACCTACAGGTAACATCATACTTAATGGTGAGAGACTGAATGCTTTCCTGTCAAGATCAGGACTGAAGCCAGGCTGTCTACTCTCACCACTTCTATTCAGTATTGGTTCTAGTTGTGCAATAAGGAAAGAAAAAAATAAATAAAAGTCATCTAGACAAGAAAGGAAGACATAAAACTATCTTTAATTTGCAGATGACAAAATTGTAGAAAATCGTGGGCGTCTGGGTGGCTCAGTTGGTTAAGCGACTGCCTTCAGCTTGGGTCATGATCCTGGAGTCCCTGGATTGAGTCCCACATCGGGCTCCCTGCTCAGCAGGGAGTCTGCTTCTCCCTCTGACCCTCCCCCCCTCATGTACTCTCTCTCTCTCAAATAAATAAATAAATAAATCTTTAAAAAAATTGTAGAAAATCCTAAGAAATCTACAAAAATATTACTAGAACTAATAAATGAGTTTAGCAAGGTTACAGGAGACAAGGTCAAGATACAAAAATCTCTTGTATTTCTATATACTTGTAGCAATCAGAAATCAAATGTTTAACACAATGCCATTTAACAACAGCATGGGAAAATGTGATATTAGGGATAAATCCAACTAAAGAAAGACAAGATCTATAAACAGAAAAACACAAAACTTTGCAGAGTGGAATTAAAGAAGACCTAAATAAATCAAGAGATATACCATATTCATGGATCGAAAGACTCAATATCATCAAGTTGTCCATTCTCAACAAATTAATCTAGACATTCAATGCAATTCCAGTCAAATGCCAGCAGATCTTTTCAGTATAAATTGACAAGCTTATCCTAAAGTTTATATGAAAATACAAGGGACCTAGATCAGCCAAGTTGATTTTGAAAAACAAAAGCAAAGTTGGGTAACTTTTGTTTGATATGATAGAATCAAGAGTTTGGAAAGAGTCATGCATATATGGTTGCTAGATTTTCTTTTTTTTTTTTAAGATTTTATTTATTTGCCAGAGAGAGAGCACGGGAGAGAGAAAGAGAGTACAAGCAGGGGAGCAGCAAATAGAGGGAGAAGCAAGCTCCCTGCTGAGCGAGAAGCCCAATGTGGGACTCGATTCCAGAACCCTGGGATCATGACCTGAGCCGAAGGGGAAAAAAAAGTTCAACCCTAACTCACACCATATACAAAAATTAACTTTAAATGTATAGTAGACAAATAAGAGCTAAAATTATAAAACCTTTAGAAGAAAACAACCTGGGTTTGGCAAAAATTTCTTAAATAAGACACAAAAATATGAGCTTATTACAAAGGAAAAAATGATATATCAGACTTCATAAAACCTAAAAACATTTGTTTTCCAAAAGACACTGTTACAAAAACAAAAGGCAAGCTACAAACTTGGAGGAGATATTTGAAAAATCTGTATCTGACAAAGGACTTCTATCTAAAAAACGTAAGGAGCACTTATCACTTAACAATAAAAAGGATAATCCAATTTTTAAAACAGGCAAAATGTTTGAACAGATGCTTCACCAGAGAGAATATGTGAATGGCAAGTCAGTGTGTGAAAAGAGGAACCACATTATCAGATGAGAACCACAACAACATGCCACCACATAGAGGCGCCTGGGTGTCTCAGCCAGTTAAGGTCCTGGGTGGCTCAGTCGGTTAAGCATCTGCTTTCGGCTCAGGTCATGATCCCGGGGTCCTGGGATCGAGCCCCGCATCGGGCTCCCTGCTCAGCAGGAGCCTGCTTCTCCCTGTGCCTCTCTCCCCCACTCGTGCACACTCTCTCTCTCTCTCAAATAAATAAAGTCTTTTAAAAATGATTATCAAACGCCTGTACAAGAAATGGGGCCTCACTTATCCTCGGATGCCCCCGTGTGGCCCCCACCAACCTCACTGCTTCCTGCATCCCCTGCTTCCGTCCGCCTGCCTGCTCTTGACACAGCCCTCAGCAATATGCTGTAGCAACACCAGCGTGGAATTCTGTGGTCTTCTGCCGCTCACTTCTTTCAGCTCAGTATTAGGTGACACATCCTTATCATTGGTGGCTGTAGCACTTCGCTCCCTTACACGTTTATTAAACTTGAATGCGAGCCTGGAGTGGAGCATCTATGGGAAGACTGCTCCCAGCCCAGGCCCTGAGGCCGCACGTGCTGGGCCCTGCTTGTGGGGGGCAGGCTGATGCTGTGGTCACAGAAGTGGCAGGGCCGGTGGCCGTGGTGGTAAGTGTTGACTGGATTCTGGGTGAGAAGGGGCCTGTGAGGTCTTGAGCGAGGGCTGACATGATCTGACCGGATTCTGAAAGGTGGCCCTGGCCGGGGGGGGGGGGGGGGGGGGGTGGGGGGGGGGGGAGCCCCCTCAGGCGGCTGTTGCGTCCGGGCAAGAAATGACCCACTTCGACCAATGGAAGTGGGTGCCAGGGGAAGTGGTCGGAAGGAGGGCGTGAATTTGGATGGAGTCCTTTGGATTTGCTGAAAAGTCAAGAGTGGAACTTGAAAGATAGGAAGCCCCCTGGTGGGGATTTCCCCAGATGGGTGGCTTTTCCCGAAGGGGAGAGTGAGGCTCACAAACTCAAATGTCTGGGGAGAGCCCAGCGGGCTGGGGGTAGGGTGGGTCAGTACAGAGATCAGCCTCAAGGGCCCGAGGCCACTCCGGCTCAGACAGCGTCGCCCGGAAGCTTGAGCCCAGGGTTGCCAAGCTTCCCAAGTGTTTTTAAGTCAGAGGCCACATTTTTGATGTGAAATCTCCAGAATATTCAATGTTGGCTCACTTGTTTAAAACCCAGCATTTGGACCACACCACGTAAGTGTGGAGGAGCCAAGCCTCTCTCATGTTTCAGCTGCGCCAGGAGCCACATGAGGATACTCTGGCCGGAGCAGCCCCCCGGGCTCCCGCCACTCACTTTTCCAGGCCCCTCTGGCCAGCTCCCCGAGACGGGGGTCATCTGTGTGGGCAGGCCTCTTCTCACAGCCAGCTGCAACCCAACACCCCCCTGTGCGACCCTCCTGATGTCAGGACCTCAACACGGCCCACAGTGAAGGCTTGAGCTTCTCCCAGACCCGAGATGCCCTATATCCAGTCAATGTGGGAGCCAGAGACCTAGGAGTTGTCCTTGAACCCTCCCTCTCTCACCCCATGTCACCAAGTCTCACTGTCTCCCTCGCTGAAACATACCTGCCGTCCATCCGTGTCTGTCCTCACCATGGCTACCACCCAAGCCACGGTCCCCTCTCCCCTGGACACCACAGGAGCTCCCACTGTTGCCCCCGGCCCTCCACACACAGTAACCATCCACCGCGTGTTCTCCAGGGCTCCCATCACTGCCCCACAGGAAACCCTCCAGTGGCTCCCCACCCTCTGTGGGTTCTCACGAGACCCCCAGGACCCTGCATGACATGGCCTCATCCACTGCCAGCTTCCCCGCCCCCGCTCACTTGGCTCATGGCACCATGAACTTGGCAGGTCCTTGCCCCCCACAGGGACCTCACACACGCTCTTCCCCTGCTGCTCAGCTCTGCCCTCAACTCTCGGCCGCTTCACAGTCTAGGTGTGAGCACTTGTCTCACCGTGTCCCCAGAACTCCGCTCCCGAGCCTGACTCAAGGTTTTTTTTAAAAAAGATTTTATTTATTTATTTGACAGAGAGAGACACAGCGAGAGAGGGAACACAAGCAGGGGGAGTGGGAGAGGGGGAAGCAGGCTTCCCGCTGAGCAGAGAGCCTGATGCGGGGGCTCGATCCCAGGACCCTGGGACCATGACCTGAGCTGAAGGCAGACGCTTAACGACTGAGCCACCCAGGCGCCCCGACTCAAGGTATTTTTTAAATAGTTGTTAGTTGGATGAACGAATGAATGAGTGAATGAATGAATGGGAGAGAAGAGAGCATGAAGAGGCCAAAGAGAACATTCCATTGTTCAGTTCCATCTCCATTCCCTTGGCCTCCACCTGCTGAAAGCCTAGAGCCCTGCCTCCCCAAGCTCAGTGTGTGGCTGAGAGGCTCCAGGGACCCCCACCCATCCACAGATACTCTCTTTTCCACCCCATCTCCACGCACCAATGTCAGATCAGGCCCCCTGCCCATGCCTCCCCTTCTCCCCGTGGCATCAGTGGGAGGCACCGTGTTCTTTGGGTCCAGGAGGGAGCACATGCCGTCACTGGCCTGCCAGAGCCCCTCCCAAGGTGTTTCTAACCACAGGAAGAAAGAAAATCAGCCCTTTCCTGGGAGTGGAGCAGCAGGATTGACATTTTGGGGCGTTGGCTACCATGCTCTCTCTCCTCTGTGTGGAGGAAACAGATCTGTAGCAGACCGAAGCCAAGACGGGGGCGCCTGGGGGGGCTCAGGTAAGCGTCTGACTCTTGATCTTGGCTCAAGTCATGATCTCAGGGCCGTGGGATCAGGCCCCGCGTCAGGCTCTGCGCTCAGCACGGAGTCGGCTTGTCCCTCTCCCTCTGCTCCTCCCCCCTACACGTGTGCATTCGCTCTCTCAAATAAATAAATAAATAAATAAATAAATAAATAAATAAATAAAATCTTTTTAAAAGGGTCGGGGGAGACTGAAGCCAAGAGAGAAGCAGAAGCAAGGGACGGAGGAAGTGCACAGCCCAGGGCCGCACGCCACCAATGCATCCCTCCTCCTGTTACCAAAACCCAAGTCTGGCTGTCCATCTTCCATCATTTGTGGCTCAGAGACCAATACTGAAGAGACAGGTTGTGACTGGGAAAGATGAGCTTTATCCAGGAGGCCGGCCACCTGAGGAGAAGGTGGATTCTTGTCCAGGGGCCAACGTGAGGTTTCTGCCTGGCCCAGAGATTTTTAAAGGGGTTTCATCAGCTAAGGGAGTCCAGGGGTCTGTGGCTTTTCTTGCTTACGTGCAGACTCGGTGATGCCACCTCCAGAGTTCTTTCGGTGCTCCGAGGTGGTACAAGAAGGGCTGGTTCCTCGGTGCCCCGGGGGTGGTTGTGCAAGACTATTCTGTTCTCTCTGCAAAGGGGGGCAAGTCTACACATGTGCAAAGGGAGGTCAGTGAAGTCCTTCGTGTGACCTTAAAAAGGAAAAACATTTCACTGAAAGATTGCTGGACTAAGCAGAGAGCCAAGGCGCTTCAAGCAGACTTGCTGGCCTCTGGGGCCTGGGAACTTTCTGGTCCCTTATTCCCCAAGGCCAGTGTTGTGCGAATCTCAAAGAAAGCAAATTGGTTCTGTTGCAGATCAAGGGCCTTAAGTCAGCAGGCAAGGAATGTTAACTTGCTTCACGGTTAAGACCCAGTGGAATGCGGTTACACCCCCCAGCTCATGTGATGTCAGCCCCACCCCAAAGTGCCTGGTGATGCTGTGCTGGGGCCCCCCTGGGCCTGGTACCCAGTGGAGGCGGGGCATCCACAGGAGCTGAGACCTGACCCTTCAGGGATACAACTGTCTCCATGAGGAACCCCCCACCCTCACCCTGGGCTGCATGGGGGAAGGCAGGACCCTGAGAACACCAAGCAAGACCCTGAGAACACTCCTTTTTTTGCAGGAGAAACTACAGCAAAAAAAAAAAAGAGGACAGAATGGTCCTGTGATAGAAGGAGCCGACCTCTGGTGGGGGAGGGGGTGGGGGGGGAGGTGGAGGAGGCAAGACGATCCAGTTCCATCCAGACCTGGATGTTCTAATGGCTGCGGGGCAAACGCGCCCTCTGCCTCCTCAAACCTTGCCGACGGAGGCCGGGCGGTGCGTGTGTGTGTGCATGCGTGTGTGAGTGTGTGCGTGCATGCGTGAGTGCATGCGTGTGTGTGCGTGCATGCATGTGTGTGTGCACGTGTGAATGTATGTGTGCACGTGTGTGTGTGAGTGCGTGCGTGTGCACGTGTGAATGTATGTTGCGTGTGTGCGTGCGTGAGTGCGATGTGTGCGTGAGTGTGCACGTGTGAATGTATGTGTGCACGTGTGCGTGTGTGCATATAAAGGCTGGAAGCTGGCCTTTGGTTTCTAGGATTCAGAGCCATGGGGTATAGACACGTAGGGAGAGTCACAAGCCCCGTGGCAGACAGAGACTCGGGGCGGGGGGCAGGAAGTAACCAGGAGCCGGGAAGCCCCACCCTCACTGCCCCCCCAAACCCTCCTGCATTTTGTTCAAACAGCATGGACAGGGAGTGAGCCCCAAGATCCAGTCCCCCTCACATTCACACAGGTGCTCTTTCTCCAAAAGAGTTCCTCATTAAAACGGCCAAGCAAGTATCTGCCATATGTGAAAAGATGAATCACACGTTGACCCAGCAGCCTGACTCTGTGGAGTGCTGTCGATGCCTGTCCTTCAAAAACACCTATCCCTGCTTGATCTGACTCCAGGCCAACCCCAGCTTCCCATGAACCTTCTCAAGTTAGCTTCCCAGGGCGACCAGGTGTCTCCCCCATCTTCATTGTCAGAAAAATAAAAGATGCTGGTAATAACATTAACAATGGGCATTCGCTGCTCGCCGGGGGCTGTTAGAGGTGATGTGCGCATCTCGCTCTGTCCTCACAGGAGCTTTATAAGATCAGAAATATCATCGCCCCCATTTTACAGAGGAGGAACCTGAGGCACAGAGAGGTTAAACTCCTTTCCCAAGGCCACACAGCTTGGGCAAAACAGGGATTTCAATTCAGGCGGCCTACTCCAGAGTCTGCGTGCATAACCTTCGGGCAACACCGCCTCTCCTTTCGGGAGAATTCACGGGTTTGTTAACAGCCTGGCCGGCGCTGGTCACTCTGATCGCCTCTGTGTGCTTCTCATCCCCAGAAGCAGAATTTTAACTCCCAGTCGCACCGTGTGTTTGCACATTGCCGGCCAAACCCCGCCATTGTGTTTTCCGGGTAAAATGAGAGGGATTTTGCCAAAATCCCCGTCCCCCCCACACCCCCCGCCCTCAGCTTGTCCTTGCACCCACCTAAAATCACCGCTCTTGACAAGAGGCTGTAACTCATAAAATCAAGAAGAGACCGGGCCCTGCTAGAGGACCAGGCGTTCCTAAAATGCAGCTATGCAGCGTCTGGCTTATTCAGTAAGGATGCTGGAACCCTGCCCTGAAGGCTAAGGACCCTGCCCCCCCCCCCCACAGCCCCTCCCATAGGGCCTGGTGGGAGAAGAGGGGAGGGGGGAGGTGTTTGCACCCGGCCTTGTTAAAATGTGCCAGTCGGTCGCTGCCAGGGGTGGGCCGGACCCTCCGCAGAGCGAGGCAAAGTTCAGCCTGTGTGAGCGGCCCGCGCTCTGACCAGTCTTATTCCGACCGCTGGTTAACATCTCTCCGTTGAATTTTAACATGAAATATCTTTTTGACGCAGCAAGGAGAGCGAAGTCCCTTTGGTGAAGGAAGGCCAGACGTGCCCGCGCCGCCGGGCACATGAAAGGGAAGCTGCCCAGGGCTCTCCCTGACCTATTTCGAGTGCATTTGTTCAATGGGCTGGATGCACCCGGGTCCGGGCCGCAATCACAGGGGGGCTGTGGTCAAGGCCGTGGCAGCTCGCACGAGGGGGCCAATTAAAACCACTGCGCGGTCATCCCCGAGCCCTGGGCACCTGCCCGCGATGGCGCCGAGCTGGTGGCCGCTCGCAGCCGTGCCCCCACCCAGTGGCCCCCACGTGGGCGATGGCTACTGCAGGTGGCCGCCCGCCTGCTCCCCGGGGTCAGCAGCCTCGAGGCCAGAGGAGAGCACGCTCCACGGCGGCTGATGCCTGTGACTCCTCTGGAACCAGGCCAGGGTCAAGGGGTCAGGCTTCTGTGCACCCCGGCCCGCCGGGGCTGGGTACGAGGCAGGGCCCGCACGGTGCAGCAACGGGGGAAATGGGCTGTCCTGAGGGGAGCTCTAGAAGTCGGCTCAGGGAAAGCCACGTTTCTGTCCGAGAGAAATCTCTTACTGAGTCTCTCGGCCACACAAAAGTCGAGCTAAAATCCGGTCCAGTGCGAGCGGAGGCTGAGCAGGCAGCATGGAGAAGCGAAGGGGTCTCTGGCCTGGGCACCGAGGGGCTCTGACAGGGACTGACTTGGGGCTCCCTCTAGGGAGGTGCTGAGCTAGGAGATGGGGGCACTGGGGCTCAAGGGAAAGAGGATCTGAGGGAAGGGGCTGCCGATCGGAGGGGAGCAGGACCCCAGTGAGAGGGACAGGCGCGCTGAGGCAGGGATGCTTGCCATGAGGCTTTCGGTAGCTTCCCGGCATCCTCCTTTGCCACCCACTAGCCTTCAGCCAACCTCAGATGTTAAAACATAGTTATTGGAGCTCAACAGACCTGGGCTGGAGTCCCAATTCTGCCACAGAGTAGCTGTGTGCCCTTGGATTCACCCCCTCTGAGCCTCAGTTTCCACATCAGTAAAAATGGGTGTAAGAATGGAATATCTAATTGGAAGGGTTGTTGGAAGGATTAAATGAGTTAGTACAGGGAGAGAACTTAGAATCGTGTCCAACACATAATAAAGACTCAGTGACCGTTAGGTATCAGCCCCCGTCACCACCATCGTCATGAGACATTGAGGCATCTCTCAGCTGTTCGGTGGGTAATTCTGAGTTGAGCCCATAGCCCCATGTGGGGCACATTTACTAGTGATGAGGAGGAGTGGGGCCACCATGTTCTTCCAGAAAGGAAAGTTCCAAACTTTCAGAACTGCCCAGAAGAGCAGTTTGAAAGAAGGAACACTCAGGAGACCAGATCTTCAGAGGTTCTGGAGATGTCAGAACTCCAGGCACCACCACGTGTGTGTTGGGGGTGTCTGGAGAAGGTGAAGACCCTCTGAGAACCGTGACTTCTTGTCCCGGAAACAACCCTGTGAAATGGGGTCTATGATGCTCTTCCCACAGATGAGGAACTGGAGGTCCGTCAAGCCCTGTCCTGCCCTGCCCGGGGCCTGGTCTGCATGCCGGGTCCTGCCCTGGGCACTGTCCGGGGCACGGGGACTCCGACCCGGCCCTGAGGACGCATGCAGCCCTTATCTGAAGAGCTCAAGGCCACGGCAGGGACCGAGCTGTCAGGGAGGCGTGCAGGGGCAGCAGGGGAGAAGCTGGGAGAGCGGGTGGGCTTGGGCTGCTGGACTGGCGGTAGTGGCCCTCGGACAGAAGAAAGAGCAAACAAGAGGAGACGGCATGCAGGGCATTTCAGGAACGAGCCGTGTTCTGTGGGGGCCGGGCCCAGGCCCCGTGAAAGAGGCAGCACAGCGAAAGCTCTGAGGGCGGACTGGGGAGCAGAAGGCTCCAGGCAGCTTGGTCTTGCCTCTGAAGCACTGGGGTGTCATCGAAGGCTTTGCGCAAAGGTGACAAGCTGGCTAACACCCTCAAAGGGACCAACCCAGAGCGCTCTCCCAGGATAGCCATCCTGTCTTAAAGAATCCAGCCCATGGAGATGAGGGAAGGGGGAAGGAGAGCGGAGGCTCAGATGCCACATTCATGTTGTGGCCTGAGTTCTGGGGACCCTGGAGGCAGGAGCAAACCCAGCTGGCTCTGACTGCCGCCTCCTCCAGCCACCCGCCTGGATTCTGCCAGCCCGGCGAGCCACCCGGGGAATTTGCTGAGTCACTGACAGTAAGCACTCCCGCCTGCCCTTTCTCCTGCCAGGCCTGGGACCAAAGGCAGCTGCTGTCACCGCAGGACATCGGGGGTTGGGAGGAATCACAAAAAACCTGCTGCACGATCCAGCCAGAAAGATGTCCACAGTGCATCCCCAGGTCCAAGAAAAACCCACGTTGACGAACACCGCACCTGTGCCCATTTCCGAGGGGGTACGCAATCTCCTGAGAACACCTGATACTCTCCAAGGCTGGTTCTGGGCGGGGGACGCTAAGCCTTTCCACAACTCGATCTCCCCTCTGTCTTCTGCCCATCTGCCTCACCCTCTGCTCCTCGTCCCTCCCTTCACCCACCGTCATAATCTAAACCACTCGCTTTTGCTGGATCCTCCTCTTTCTGACCTCTAAAAATTGGAGACCAAGGGCTCCATTTCAGACCTCATCTCTTTGCTCCCTAGGTGAGCTCACCAGTCGAGGACTTGAAATGCCTTTCAGTCTAAAGGATATCAAGGGGATGACCCACCCATCCAGCTATATTATCTTCAATTTGCCTCTTTTCATCAGGGAGAAGGTCCTAGCTGAGATGGAAATCAAAAGATCCCTATGTTCTAAATTTAGAGCTGTTTGTCTCTGGAGAGGCTTCTTTCTCTCTGGGTACATAGTTTCATTTTAGCTTAGGGGAGAAGGTCTTTCAAAAAGTTCCTATCCCGCTCTGAATATCAGCTTCCAGTGTGACCAACTTCTGACCGTAGAGCTACTTTTTAATCCTTTCAAATACCTTGTTAAGTTGCAGTGGGAGCAAAGAGTAAAGATTCCTGGCAGTATGGACCGGCTCCAGGGATGCAAGAGGTGTCCCCAGAGAGGGTGCAAAAGATAGCACCCTCCCAAGGTCCAGAGCCACTCCCAAAGGTGGCCGAAAGAAAGAGGACTGAGACAAATCCCCTGAGAGCTGGCAACAGGCGGGAAGACCCTAGCTGCAAATGGGGTGCAACCCACACTTCTATCCGGTCACATTTTGGGGCCCCCAACCCAATGTTGAGGTGCCTGCATATGTAAGAACTGATAACCTGCAGGCCCCTTGTAGACAGGAAGTCAAGCAAGTCCTCGGGACACGAAACCAGACAGACAAGGAGGCTATAGCTGTCCCCGGGAGAGAAAAGATCGACAACCACTGCGAACCTGAATTTACAAGAGTCTGGAGTTGGAAAGGAAGGGACAATGTGGAATTT
Source organism: Neomonachus schauinslandi (assembly GCF_002201575.2). Taxonomy (NCBI): domain Eukaryota; kingdom Metazoa; phylum Chordata; class Mammalia; order Carnivora; family Phocidae; genus Neomonachus; species Neomonachus schauinslandi. Next base: position 7,767,838 of record NC_058413.1, on the reverse strand, counting down.
TACCTTACTTTTCGACAGGGCTCTACAAAGATCCGGGAGAGCTGATTCTGGTAAGAATTACCACCCTTTGCACCTGCACCCCAATGTTTAAAGCAGCAATGTCCACAGTAGCCAAACTATGGAAAGAGCCTAGATGTCCAACAACAGATGCAACGACGTGGATAGAACTAGAGGGTGTTATGCTAAGTGAAACAAGTCAATCGGAGAAAGACAATTATCATATGATCTCACTCATATGCGGAATTTAAGAAACTAAACAGAGGATCATAGGGGAAGAGAGGAAGAAATAAAACAGGACAAAATCAGAGAGGGAGACAAACCATAAGAGACTCTTAATCATAGGAGACAAACTGAGGGTTGCTGGAGGGGAGGTGGTGGGGGAATGGGGTCACTGGGTGATGGGCATTAAGGAGGGCACGTGATGTAATGAGCACTGGGTGTTATATGCAACTGATGAATCACTGACCTCTACCTCTGAAACCGGTAACACATTATCTGTTAGTTAACTGAATTTGTTTAAAAAGAGAGAAAAAAAAGAATTCTCACTCTTTGCCAGATTCTGCCAGGTTTCCCAGGCCCCCACCTGCAGTCTGCTGACACAGTGCCCCCGGGGCAGGAGTGGGGCTCCACCTGGGGCCTAGAAAGTTATTCCAAAAGACCCCCAAGCTTAGGCGGTTGGATTAAAGCTGAGCCTCGCAAGGAGAGATCCTTGAAGATGTGAATTGTGCCAACAATAGAGAAGAGGACCAAGGACTGGGAGTGTGCAGGGAAGAGAAGGAACCAGTGAAGAAGACAGAAGCAGGTGCAGAGGGCGTGGGCCCAGGGAAGTGACTTCCAGAAGGAGGAAGGCCAGAGGCTGTGCTGGCTCAAGTAAGGGGAGCCCTGAAAAAGTCACTGAATGCAGTGGCAGTGAGCTCACTGGGGACTGGGGTGCAACAGGGACAAAAACCTCATGGGAATCAATCCAAAAAAGAATAGGAAGAGAGAAATTGGAGGCGAATGCCAGTAACACTTTTGTGGGATTGTACTAGAAATAGTAGCAGAAAAAGAGGTGGGTGCCGAAGAGAGGCATTAAAAGGGAGGGGACTTTTCTGAGGATTGGGACGGAAATGGCATATTTGGTTTCTTTTTTAATTTAATTTAATTTACTTATTTTTTTTAAGTAACCGCTATCCCCAACGTGGGGCTCGAACTCATGACCCCGAAATCAAGAGTCAAATGCTCTTCCAGCTGAGCCAGCCAGGCACCCCAGAAACTCGCATATGTGTACATTGGTGGGAACTATCCAGTAGGGAGGGAAAGACAGATGCCAAAGAGGCTTGAGGTGGAGAGGTGGGCTGCAGGGCACACGGCGAGGAGGCCATGATGAGGAGGAGCATGTGGGCCATGGAGGTGGCAGGAGCGAAGGCAGAACAGGGGTGGGGGGGCGCTGAGGCAAGTCAGAGAACGAGACTGTTGGCTTCTGATGACTTCTATTTCCTTAGTGAAATGAGGAGAAAGGACATCTTTTGAGAGAGGATGAAGGAGAAGGGGACATAAAATAGCTCTGGAAGGGTATGCTCCCATAGAAGGCTAACAGAAACGCAATGCACCATCACCAAACCAGGACAGAAGAAATATACAGCAAGAAAACGCAGTGGGTTCCATAGAAAATAGGAACAAGGAAACAAAGATGTAAAGGGAAAATACAGCAAAGAAGAAAACATACCGGAAGTCCACGCATGACAGTAATTCCAATAAATGTGAACAGGCTAGAATCGCCAGCTAAAGGCAGAGCCTTTCTGTTTGGGTTTTACAAAAGGAGACGTTAAGCTTGGCTTGCAACCCAGAATGAGGAAGCTGAACGTGCCAATGACCGGAGCAGACTCTAGAAGTATTTACACCCAAGTGTCAGTGGCGGTCACTGGTTGGTGAGTTTAGGACTGATCTTTGTTTTCTCTGTACCTTTCCATATTTTCTGAAATTTCTGGAAAGTGTGTACGTTAATTTTATACTCCGGGAAAAAAAAAAAATAGAAGCTGCTGTTAAAACCAGCTGGAGCAAATTTTAACAGCGCCTGCACCTGCTGTCCACATCTGTGCTGGTCCCAAAGATGCTCTAGGGAAGGGTCCCTGCCCTCCAGGACCTGGCTGGAAATGGGACCAGCCAGACAATAATAGAAGGGTGCAGGCCAGTGCAAAGATGGGGCTCCACTCCTGACTTAGAGCCCAGGAAGGAGGCAAGAATAAGCCAGCAGAGCCCCCTGGAGGAGGCGGCGCTTGTCGTGCCAGATGGGGATGAGTGGCGGCAGACAACAGAGGGCGGGGGCTGGGGGGGCAGGGCCGCACCGGCGGGGAGGTGGGGGTGCAGATGGCTGCCACTGAGGACTCAGGCCCAGGCCACACACACACACATACACACACACATGCGCACACACACAGAGGCCCTCGCAGCCTACAGATGTCGCTCCTGGCTCACGCCAGTCCCAGGATCAGTAAGAACCCCGGCCAGCGGTCTCCTGCGTGAGCCCTGGAGAGTCCCCCTGTGAGGCGGGCAGGGGTGCTGAGGGGGGTGGCAGCCCTGCCAAAGCCCCCCCACACCCATCAGAGACCAGGTGCCCCTGGCCAGGCCTCCCTGCCGGGCAGGAACAGCTGTGCTCTGGCCTCTGGGCCTCCCTCCGAGCTGGGTTAAACTTTGACTGATTCCTAACCCCTGTTCCGTAAATGTCACCTGGTCACAGTTTAATTCCAGTCTGGGTGGCTTCAGTCTCCACTTCCCCCACCTCCTGTAACCAGCTTCTCCTGGAGGTCCAGGGCCAGCTGCGTCTGGAAGGATGCTGGTGGCTTCAGGGTCACGCCTCACAGCTCCTGGTCCCGGTTGGAGCCAACCTGAGTGACCTTTGCTGGACAGACACCTGGAGAGCCCGGTGTCGGCGAGGGCGGTGGCCTCTGCCACGCTCCAGGCTTCTCGGCCGGAGAAGCAGGTGCTGCTGCGGGGGAAGCAGGGCCCCCCCCGTCGGCCCCTTTGCCCCGGGCCAGCTTCTGTGAAGTGGGCACCTCCACTGGGGCCCCCCGGGCGGGCTCCATGGCATTTTCTGAACTCCTGGACCAAGTGGGTGGCCTGGGCAGGTTCCAGGTTCTCCAGATGGTGGCTCTGGTGGTCCCCATCGTGTGGCTCACCACTCAGAGCATGCTGGAGAACTTCTCGGCCGCCGTGCCCAGCCACCGATGCTGGGTACCCCTCCTGGACAACAGCACTGCCCAGGCCAGTGTCCCCGGGGCCCTGGGCCCCAAGGACCTCCTGACCGTCTCCATCCCCCCGGGCCCCAACCATGAGCCCCATCAGTGTCGCCACTTCCGCCAACCACAGTGGCAGCTCCTGGACCCCAACGCCACGGCCACCAACTGGAGCGAGGCTGCCACAGAGCCGTGCATGGACGGCTGGGTCTACGACCGCAGCACCTTCACCTCCACCATCGTGGCCAAGGTAAGGGCCTCTCTTGACACCTTCCCCAAGTCCTGGCGCTTTAGAGGCCAAGGTCAGAACTCACATTTGACTGGACTCAGAATGGCCCAGTCCTGGGAGGGACCCGCCTCGACAGGCCCCCTCCTCCAGGACATCGCCCCGGGGTGGGGGGGAGTCAGCAGCAGGACTCGGGCTTGTGGAAGGGTGGGTGGTACCGAGAGCTGGGGCCCTGGACAGCCAGGTCGGCCGGGCTGCCCCTGATTAGCTGTGACTCAGGCAGCTCCCCTCTCCGCCGCCCAAGCTCGGAGCCCAGTTCCACCTCCTGTCTGGGGGCAGGCGACCCCTGGGGGCCAGTCAGGCAAATCTGGGCAAGAGGGAGGGGCTGCCCATCCCAGCAAGGGGAAGGGGCCTCTTTGTAGAACCAGAGAGGCCTGGGGGAGTGGTGACCAAGCACCAGCTCAGGGTGGCGCTGCCGAGTGGGTGAGGCAGGGGAGAGCGGATGAGTCCAGAGCGGGCTTGACCCTGGACCAGAGGGCCACAAGGTGACAGCCCGGTCCTACCACCCTAGAGGTCACCAGGCCATCCACCCTCGCCTAGCTCCCACGGGCCTTCCCATCCAGCGCCTCCGCCCCCTCACCTCTGGGCTCAGCTCCCACTCCTCTCCCACCAGTGGGACCTGGTGTGTGACTCCCACGCCCTAAAGCCCATGGCCCAGTCCATCTACCTGTCTGGGATCCTGATGGGAGCTGCGGTGTGCGGCCACATCTCCGACAGGTGAGTGCCCCCGGCTCTGGCAGCACCCTTTTCCTCGCACCCCTGCGCTCCTACAGCCCTGGCATCTTGCCGCCCTCACTCCTGACACCATCCAGCTCTGCCGCTGAGCAAGCCTCAGACCCGCTCTGGGCCTTGGCTTCCCCCAGGGCTCCTCTGGGGTTGGAGAGGGTCATCCGTCCCATCCAGCGTTCACTGCTAAAATCTGCTCAGCCCCAAGCCTGCCTTCAGATGCTGCTCGAGGGCTCCCGCTGACAGGGCACTCCTTCTCTGCCCAGCGCGCCTTCCAGCTGCCTGGACCTTGGGGACACTGCCTGGGCGTCCAAGCCTTCCGTGGGTGAACTCAGGGCCGGACGCAGGTGTCACTCTCGCCTCTGCTCAACGGGCAAGCCCAGGGGGGTCCAGAGCCCTGTGGCTGGGGCCGTGGCATGCCGCGCTCCCAGCCACACCGTCTGTGTGTCCGTGTGCCCGCAGGTTTGGGCGCAGGCTGGTGCTGACCTGGAACTACCTTCAGATGGCTGTGTCGGGCACGGCCGCCGCCTTCGCCCCCACCTTCCCCGTGTACTGCCTGTTCCGCTTCCTGGCGGCCTTCGGCGTGGCGGGCGTCATGATGAACACCGGCACGCTCCGTAGGTCACCTGACCTGGGCCCTGCGAGGGGGGCTGGCGCAGGCTCCCGGCTGACCCTTGTGGTCTCCTTGCAGTGATGGAGTGGACATCGGCGTGCGCCCGAGCCTTGGCGATGACCTTGAACTCCCTGGGCTTCAGCTTCGGCCAGGTCCTGATGGCAGCCGTGGCCTATGGCGTGCGGGACTGGGCCCTGCTGCAGCTGGTGGTCTCTGCCCCCTTCTTCCTCTGCTTTGTGTACTCCTGGTGCGTGCCATGCCCCCGCCTCAGAGAAGACCTGCCTACCCTCCACCCTGGGAGCAGGGGGTGGGGGGTGCAGGAGGCCGGGAGCAGGGAGGGGAGGCCCAGGGCGCTGGCACAGCTGGTCACCACAGGCCCACGAGGCTCACCCAAGGGCCCGCGGGGCTGCTCCCCTCCCTGCTCCTCCCAGGTGCCTCCTCCTCTACTCATCCTTCTCCCACCCCTTCCTTCCCATCACCTCTTGGCCCTTTTCCCTCTTGAGACCCTGCTTGCTTTGGTGCGTGTGGGGTGAGATGCAAAGACACAGCGCGCACGCACACACACAGCCCCGGCTAGCCTTCCGTACTGACGTTATTACTAAAGAACAGGGACCAAGACCCAGTGGTCAGAGGGAACTTCTGGCCTCCCCACAGGGCTGACATATGGGGGAGGTTAGGGAACATCTGCACCGCCCTCAAATACACAGCCCTCAGGCCTGGCTCTTGCCAAACTCCTGGGACATAGTAGGTGCAGAGTAAATATTTGTTGGATGGATGGACGGATGGATGGATGGATGGATGGATAGATAGATGATAGATAGATAGATAGATAGATAGATAGATAGATAGATAGATAGATAGATGATAAACTAGTGAGTGGATGGGTAGATGGAGGGGATGGATGGATGGACGGTTGGATAGATGGATGGGTGGATGCACTTCAGGACAGAGCTGAACCTGGCTCGTTCACCTACAGACCCAGCAACTTAGGAGTTGCTTGGCCATTGTGGTCACTGCAGAGGGAAGCCCAGCAGAAGCCCAGGGGAGGACGGGACTCCCGCACTGGGAGGAGGGCTGACTCACAGACCTCTCCAAGCCCAACATGATAGAGCCCAAAGCTCTTGAAATGGAGCCTTGAGCAACTAACTTGCAGTCACTCTCCAGAGCAGGAGACAGCAACACCTGGTACACTGGCTCAGAGAGGAGACAGTCCTGTCTGACAGGTGGCCTTCTGCCTACCGACCCCCCGGTACCAACAGAGTGGAGGCAGGAGGGTGGAGGGCAAAGGTCAATGATGCGGAGTCCAGGGCACCCCTCTTGGCTGTCTGAGGCCGATGCTGGCCTCCCGCTCTCTCCCAGGCCACATAACCTGTCCCCCGGCTCTGACTCCCCCCACGTGCTACAGACCCTGAGTCACCTCCTGGGTCTTGCCTCTGCCCGGCCTCCAGCCTCCCATTTCCCACCCGCTGTGTGACATCTCCGTGACTGGGGTCTTGGCATCCCAAATGTAACATCTGCACTTGCTCTTTCCCGAGGCTTCCCCAGCATGGATAGCAGCCCCCACCCACCGGGTCCCAGAGTCAGAGTTGCCATGACACCTCCTCCCCGTCCCTCCCCGTCCCCCCACCCCAAGTCCAGCAGGTCAATGGGTCTTGTCAACTCTACCTCTAACGTGTACCTTGAGTCCCCCTTCTCTCCCTGGTTCTGCTAACCCTGAAGGACCTCAGGGCCCCGCGCACGAGGAGCAGGAGGCCCCACCCCTAGCTGCTGCTCATAGGAGAGAGGGGGCCTGGCTGGGGGGGGCCTGGCTGGAGGCAGGACCTGTGTAGGGTAGTGGGCATGACAGGGGACTCGGTGCGCTGGGCCAGTGCAAGCAGTCTGGGCTGATGTGGAGGGCGGCGGGGGCCAGGTTAGTGTTACGGGCTGGGTCCCGGCATGAGAAGGGGGAACTGAGATGCATTGGGCCAACTAGCATCCTGGCATGGGCCACAGGGTCAAAAGTGAGGCAAGGGCAGTGGGGCAGGTCAGATGCAAGGGATATTGGAAGTGACAGGAATTGGTGGTTGACTGGGTGCAGGTGGAGGGGGCTGGTGATGTCAGGACCAAAGACCCTGCTGGGTGTGAAGCTGTTTGCAAGGAGGGGCCCTGGGGGAGGAGCCAGCTCAAGCAGGAAGGTGCAGCCTTGAGGGTGAGCAGGAAGACAGTGTGACAGCAGGGAAGCGCCGGACAGGAGGGGACCCCGGGGGGCCTGCCATCCCGTGACCACTGGGCGGTCCTTACTGCACACGAGGTCACCTGGGCCTGGGTTCCAAGTGAGGCAAGGGAAAGGCCATCAGGTCGGGAGGGGGGCAGGAAGGGGAGGACTGGGCCTCCCAAGCACAATCCGAGAGGGAGAAGGAAAAAGGCAGAAAGGGTGGCCTGTTGGGGAAGGAGGGTGTCAAACGGCGTGGCCTCCCTGAGCCTGGGGCCTGTGGGCACGAGTGAGGCCAGCCCCCGGGGGCAGGAGACAGAAGGGCAGTGAGGCTCGTGCAGGCCAGGCCCTGGGGGCCACAGGCAGGGCCCCCTCCCATTTCCACCTCTGAACCCTGGCAGGTGGCTGGCAGAGTCGGCCCGATGGCTCCTCATCACAGGCAGGCTGGAGCGGGGCCTGCGGGAGCTGCGGAGGGTGGCTGCCATCAACAGGAAGAGGGTGGTGGAGGGCACGCTGACCACCGAGGTGAGGCCAACCCTCAGACCCTCTCCCTGCCCCCGCACTGGGCCCCTCGGAGGAGGAGGGTCAGAGGGAGGAGGGTGGGTCCAGTGCTCCCAGTGCTGACAGGGCGCCCCCCCTCCCCCACCGCAGGCCTTACTCTCAGCCATGCAGGAGGAGCTGAGTGTGGGCCAGGCCCCCGCCAGCCTGGGTGCCCTTTTCTGCACGCCTGGGCTGCCCCTCCGGACCGGCATCTCCACTCTGTGCTGGTAGATGCCCCTTGAACCCCGCCCGGGGCCCCAGCCTCTGCCTCTGGCCTGCCTTGGGCTGTCGCCGGTCCCCGGGGACCCTAGAATCAGGGCTCTGGCTGGCATCCAGTCAAGGGGCCTCTAATGACTCCCCTGTCCGTCCCACAGTCCTGACAGCACCTCCAGGACAGGGCGTGCAGCACGGTCACCTCCCCTCTAGTAGCAGTCAGGCTCCCAAAGGAAGCAGCCCAGGCTGGGGGGGGGGGCGCGGGCGGGGGAGCGGGAGAGATGGGAGGAGTCACAGCAAAGGCCCCCGGGAGAGCTGAAGTGCCCAGCCCGCTGAGGAGGAGCGTCCGGAGGGGCCAGGGAGGAGGGAGGGCGTTATCAGAGCCCAGGCAGCAGGGCCACCCAGCAAGGACTGGAACCGCTGAGGCCACGGAGGAAGGACACGCTCAGTAGAAGCCGTAGCCATGGAGGGGAGGCGGCACCCAGAGGGAGGGAGGTGGGAATATCCCGGCCTCCCCCCCCCCACCGCCCCTGCACCTGCACTTCTCACCTGTGCCTCCCACTGGCCAAACCTCTCGACGGGCAGCATTGACAGGGAGCCCAGGGAAAGGTGGTCTGGAGACCACCCCTCCACTACACAGAGCCTGCAGGAGGAAGGTGGAGATGGGTCTGAGAACAAAGGAGCCAATGAGCAGCCCACCCCCCGGCCTGACTCCCCCGGCCCCACCCCGCAGGTTCGCCTTTGGCTTCACCTTCTACGGCCTGGCCCTGGACCTGCAGGCCCTAGACAGCAACATCTTCCTGCTCCAGGTCCTCATTGGGGTCGTGGACATTCCGGCCAAGATAGGCTCCCTGCTGCTGCTGAGCCGTCTGGGCCGCCGGCCCACCCAGGTGGGGTCCCTGGTGCTGTCAGGGCTCTGCATCCTGGCCAACACGCTGGTGCCCTACGGTGAGCACGCGGGCCTGGGTGCGCACGGCTGTGGCCCGAGGCTTCCCTACCCGGGGGCGCTGAGCCAGGAACAGAGGCCCTTGCCCGCTCCTCAGAGGGCACTGGACCAGAGCAGGGGCCCAGTTAGGAAGGAGGCTGCGGGGCCTCCGGGAGAGATGGTGGTGGCCCGCAGCAGGCAATGAGCAGGGATGGTGTGGAGGGGTGGCTTCGTGACAAACCGTGGAGATAAAATAAGGCTCAGAGCCGGAGTGCAGGGGGAAGGTGGGGAGCAGGGGGCCAAGGAGGTCTCCCAGGGTCTGGCTCCAGGTGTCAGGCTGGGTGGCAATTTGGGGGCAGTGAATGTAGCCATGAGGTCACTCGGGATGTGCTCTGGGGACACCCAGGTGGAGCTGAGTCACAGACATTGGGAGGTCAGGGAGAGGTCTAGGCTGGAGAGAACCCCCATCTGACCTCGGGGCCCCTGCCACCAACTTCAATAACCCCATCTCTGTCCACAGAGATGGGGGCCCTGCGTTCAGCCCTGGCCGTGCTGGGGCTCGGGGGCCTGGGGGCCGCCTTCACCTGCGTCAGCATCTACACCGGTGAGCTCTTCCCCACCGTGCTCAGGTGAGGGGTCGCCCAGAGCTGGGAGGGCAGGGCGGGGGCGGCCTTCCCCAGCCTCGGATGTCCCCACCGCCATCTCCCTTCCATGTGGTCTCAGGGCCACCCAGGAGCATCCCGGCTCAGCCTGAACCACTGGGCCATCCTGGACAGAGTAGGGGCTGGGAGGTCAAAGCCACGGTGGGCAGGCAGAGGGGCCCCTCACTGGTGCGTCTGCGACGACAGGATGACAGCGGTGGGTGTGGGCCAGATGGCAGCCCGAGGGGGAGCGATCCTGGGGCCTCTGGTCCGGCTGCTGGCTGTCCACGGCCGCTGGCTGCCCCTGCTGGTGTACGGGGGGGTGCCAGTCCTTAGTGGCCTGGCTGCCCTCCTGCTCCCAGAGACTCAGAGCCTGCCGCTGCCCGACACCATTCAAGATGTGCAGAACCAGTGAGTGAACTCTGCCCCGGGAACCGCCTCTCTGTCCCTCCAGGGAAGCTTGGAGTAGGGCAGGCCTGGTCCCCCCCCGGCCCCCCGCTTCTGGGCAGAGGGAGAACAGGGGTGCATAGAGGGACAGGCCTGGCTCGGAGTCACACCGTACATCTGTGGGAGAGGGGAGACCAAAGGCTGGGTCTCCTGGCTGACCGTGTGGACTTGGTCTCCTGCCCTTCATGCCACCATTTGAGGCCCAGAGAGCTGGGCCACCCTCCACTCCACCTTAAGAGAAGTCAAGAGGAAGGAAGTGCATAGATCTTCGGAAGGGGGAGGGCCGAGGTTGTGATGGGCATTGTTGGGGCGCTCACAGGCCCCAGACTCTCCCGATGAAGCCCCTGATGACCGGCAGCTCTGTCACTGCCCACGCCCTCCCCAGCACGTGCTCAGGGAGCTCATTCCCGGGCTCCTGGGCAGTATCTCCTGAGTCCTCAGGAGAGACACGGTGCAGGGGTCAGAGGTCACGCTGCACCCACGAGAACAACCCTCTTATCTTTCGTGTCTGAACAGGGCGGTAAAGAAGGCAACACGCAGCACCCCGGGGCCCACTGTCCTGAAATCCACACACTTTTAAGCCTCCCGGGAATTCTGCGAGGCGACGCGGGAGGAGCACCTTCTCTCCTTTGGAGAAGGCAGGACGGCAAAGGCCCCCATCTCTAGAAAAGGGCCCCTCTTCTAGAAGAGGCTGCCCCTCTCTGCCTGAGGAACCGCCTTCAACAAAGAAAGGGCCAGAGGACGGCTTCACTGGCTGGGGGCTGCCCCGTGCACCCTCACGGGACCCTCCCTCGTGACTGAGAGAAGGAGCAGGGACCCACAGGAACCTGTCTACCCCTGCTCCCCTCCTCACTGCTCACGGCCCCTAGCTGCCCACTGCCCCCAGCTGCCCACTGCCCCCCCGGCTCGGAGGCCGCCACCACCCATGGTCAAATCTTCCCCAGCTCCTCACACTGCCCCGAGAGCCCCACAAAAGTCTCAGCTCCTCAGCCATTCCCCAAAGGCCCCCAGTCCCCCCTCTCTCCACATTCCAGCCAAGGACCAATCCTCCCCGCCCCTTCTCTACCTGACAAAGTCCCTCCCAGACCCAGGGCCCAGGGCCCAGCCCAAGGACATAATGAAACCCTTACCCACAGCCGTGGCCCCGCACCTGACTCCCACACTCCGGCCTCGGAGTTCCCAGAGGGTTGGGGTGGCCGCTTACCCCTTGACCCCAGCTCCCACACAGAGCCTGGCAGGAGGGGCACTGGTGAGGGGGAGACAAAAGAGTGAATAAAGGAACACATGACAGCCCCTCGCTGACTCCAGGGATGAGCCATGGGTGGGAGTGGGGGCAGGGAGAGCTCTGGGGAACCCCTCCAGGGGCTGGCCCTTTCCCAGGCGGGTTTTCCTGCCCTGAAGGCCGGGGCCAGAGTGTCTGCCCTTTCCAGCCTCTGTTGTGGGCCAGGCACCACCCTGGATGCCTCAAGGCATCATCTTATCTTCTCCCAAACCCTTCAAGGAAGACAGCCCATTTTACAGATGGGAAAGTAAGGCTCAGAGAAACCAACTGCCCATGACCTGCAGCTCAGAGGGGCAGAATCAAGAGCCCAGCGCCGGTCTCCAGAGCCCAGCCCTGGCTACGACACCCCCTGCCCCTCCGGCCGCACAACTGGGCAGCCAGTGATGCCTCTCGAGTCAGGCGCCTCGCTCTCAGAACCAGCCGGGACCCCGCGGGGTCCACCGGCACCCCTTACAGGAAAACCCCAGGCAGGGGCTCAGATGGAAAGGGACGGACGCCCGAGCTCCCCTAACACAAATGCGGGTGCAGGCAGAAGCCATTTGTGGCCCATCGGGGTCCCCACCAGCTGCTGATCTGCTGAGCCGCCCCAGAGCTGTGCTCAGGTGGTCTCTGCTTCTGTCTGTGTCACTGCTTCCGGGCACCTCCGCAAAGGGCTGTGTCCCCACACACGCGCACACACACACACACACACACACACACACCCGCATCAGTAGTGGGTACACACAGAAGATGAACGGGAAAACGGAAAGCTGCTCCTTGCCCCTGGGAGACAGGATCACTCACTGGCCTGGTCTTACCCGCCGCAGCCCCTCGGCCTCTTGGTGGGGGGTGGGGGGGGGTGGGATCATGTCTTTCAGGCGCCTGCCTGTGGCCGCCCCTCAGTGAAGACCCCCAGGACAAGGGGGGTGGGGGTGGGGATCATGTTTATAAAGCTGCCCAAAGGCAAGGTTGTCTCAGCCTGCCCTGAACTTTTGGTCCTGTCTGCCTGCTGCCCAGATGAGCCCCAGCTACTTTCTTACCCTTGCTCAGCATTCTTAGGGCCCCCTGGTGTCCAGAAGCTTCCAGAAGAGAGAACCCAGGGCTGGTGAGAGATGGCTCCTCCTCTCCCCTAGAGTGTTCTCCAGTTCGCCACGTGGTCAGAGCTATCCCTTTGCCCACATTCAGAGCAGCCTGGCTCCTGGCCCTTCGAGGGGGTCCCAGTCTTCTAGAAACCAGGACCTACCTGCTTCCAACATGAACTCACTGAACTCAACGGGACCCAGAAGCTGGGAGGGTCCAGGGCCCTGCCCCTCTTGGGCAGCTAGGCGGTGTCATCACCATGGCTGAGTGGATGCCCTGCAAAGGGAGAGGGGGCACTCTTGGCAGCAGCCAAAGGCCCGCTTTCCAGCTGGGTGCCGCCACCCAAATGGCAGGCCTTCACTCGGGACACCACAGGGAGCTCCTGACCCCAGAGGCAGCAGGGGCACCCTGCAATGGAAGAGCCAAGGGAACTGGGTGTGGGAAGGAAGAAGCCATCAACTACCCTACAGTCTCATTCCCTCCCATGGCGGGAGAGGGGCAGTGGGGACAGGAAAGTGGCTCAGGACCCTCTCTGGCCATCCTCCTGTCTCCAACCAGATCTGCAGCTCTCCCAGAAGGGTATGTGGGGAGGGCAATGCAGGCTCCTTCAGCTCCATATCCACCTCCAGGAAAGGGATGTCCTCCCAAAGGAATCCCAGCCCTGGCTGAGCTTGTGTTCCCTCCCCTGGGCGGGGCTGTGTGGTCGTCAAGGCCAAGGTATCAGCTAGACTCCACTTTGAGCTTCCGCCCCAACTCTGTCCTTGATCCTCCCCAGGTGGAATCTCCTGACATATCCCTTTAAGTACCAAGTGTCAAAGAGTGAGGTTCCTGGAATTTCAGTCACCCCCAGATGCTGTTTGCACACTCCTGGGGGTCACTGCCAGGCCAGCCAGACCTCAAGAAGCTCAGCTCAGGCCCAGTGTTAAGTTCAACATCAGATGCCCAGACGAAGGAGCTGAGACTGAGGTGACCATATCTCACAGATGGGTAAACTGAGTCAATGGTAGAGTCCAGAAATCTTTCCTCTTACAACCAAGCCCTCAAGTGACAGGAGCTCTTAGCCTCCTGACGCAGAGAGGAAAGCCCTCGGTGCTGCAGCCACATGGCAGTGAGCAGGACTGGGGCCTCTCCTTCCAACTCCTGCATTGTCCCTATTTCCAGTCCTCTACTCTGACAGACTGTTCAGAACCATTCTAGAAATTTCTAGAAAAGAATGTTCCCTTCTTGGCACCACAGAACTCCTGCCTGCCTCTATTTTCTTTGGCTAGTGGTGATGGGGCAGGGGAACCTGAGATGCTTCCATCCCTTGGATGGAGAGAGCAGCAGCAGAAGGCCCAGGAGCAAGGTCATCACTGGTACATGGACAGGATGTCCTGGCAAGACTGCCCCGAGTCAGGGCCTCCCCCCCCCGCCCCAGGCTTCCACAGGGGGTTAGAGCTGACTTCAGGTTCCAACACTGTGAGCAGTGGGGGACGAGCCGAGCCCATGCCTCCCCCAGGTGGTTGGTTCAGGAGGGCAAGGCGAGGCCAAGTCTACGGAAATCCACACCTGGGGGCGGCTACAAGAGAACCCACTATCTCACCAATGACAAGAGTCTGGGGAAGAGCTCTCAAAGGTCCCTGGGGAAACACCCCAGGGTAAGGAGGATCTTCAAACAAAAGCTTCATTCCAGGATGGAAGGAAGGAGGGGGAGGGTCTCCTGTGGACGTGCAGCCCAGGGACCCTGAGGGGTGTCCAGGCCTAAACATGGACCAGGCTTGTGAGCTGGAAAATGCTGTAAGAATGAGCTGGCCGGCAACAGAGCCACCTGTGGATGGAAGCTCGCAAAGAGATCCAAGTGGTGAAGCGTGATGGCGAGCCAACGGCACGAGAAAGCGGAGCCAGCAGAGGGAGACCCATCCAGCACAAAGTGGAGGAGACCTGAGTGGCAGAAGCGTGGCTGAGTCACGGCTCATGTGTCCAGTGGCGTGGCAATCCACCACAGCCAGCTGGGAGATGAAGACCACCCACACTCTGCTCCCCTGTGAACGTCCACACATTCGGGTCCTCACTACAACCTTCGCCTTGAGAGTTTCTACTCCTTGCCACCGAGAAGCTTAGCAAATACAGACTGGCCTCTCAGCGTATTTGGGACCGTGGGCCTGTTCAGTGTCTCCAGGAAGGAGCAAACACCCAGGGATGAGGTTCTGCAGGCCCAGGAGCTACCCACGGTCAGCCCGCGTGGACTTGGAGGGGGGCAGGTGGGGGCTGCAGATCATAGAGTCCAAATCCTTAGAGATGAAAAAGCAGAGACTCAAGTTAGGCAGAACTGGGGGCAAATGTGGACTCAGCCTCTGAAGCTCTTGCCGCCCCGGAGTAACACCACCTTCCCGGGCCTGTAGCAAGGCCAGCGCCCTTGTACGACGCGCGCACAAGCGGCCCCCAGAGGCATAGACCCACCTTAGCCACTAGGGGGCAACATGACGGTCTTGCCTCTGGGGATTTGTCCCGATCGCGGGGGTGGGTGGGCTCCACCAGGCCACCTAGCGGTTCTCCAGCCCCACCCTCCGGCCAGGAGGTACATGGGGGTGAGACAAAGGCCGCCCCCAGGAGCCCAAAACCATGCTCAGCCCAAAACTCTGGACGCTACTTACCAGCTCTCACAGGCCGCAGTTTGGGCCCAAACCCCAGCCCAGAGCCAGGACCGATGTCCCAACAGTACCCACCCCCCAAAAACTGCACAGGACCGTTGGATTTGGAAAGTTTTTGTTTTCTTTTCCCACACATTTCTGGGGTTGGGGTGTTTTCCAAGACTCAGACACATTTGTTAACAAAGAGAGAAAAAAAAACTGGGGGAGCAGGGAGCCCGTGGGCAGAGAAGTGACCCCAGCAGTCAGCGGGCAACGCCCGGCTCTCTCTTCCCTGGTGCCCGCGCCCAACGGGTGCCACAGGCTGCTGCTCAGGTATCTAGATAATTTGTCTTTAATATATATCTGCATTTGCCTTTCCCCTCCCACCCGCCCCCCCACCCCTGCTCCTCCAGCAGCTTCCCCATCAATGCACGTCGCCCGGCGGCACACAATAGAACAGGCCTTTCCCGGCCCCAGCCCCTTCCCTGGGCGGCACCAGGCCAGCGCCTCCTCCTGGTCGGCAGAGTCCGGGCGCTTGGGGGGGCACCCCACTGCCCCGCCCCGCCCCCGCTCCCTCCCCCCCCCAACGCTGGGCCGCTCGGCCCACCCGCCCGCCCTTCTCCCACCGACTCTGCAAACCCAAAGGTAGGAAAGGGAGACACAAAAAAGAAGTGGAGAGGGAGGGTGGGGACAGAGAGACGCAGCAAGCCTGGGATGGGGGCCGGAGGGCTTGGGAAGAGAAGGAAGGCAGGAGGGACAGAGGGAAGAAGAAAAATGGAGGAAATGAACAGGACGAGTAGTGGACACTTTACAAAAACCCCAGCCTTCCTTCCCGCCCAACCCCACCAAAATAAAACTACCCCCCCTTAAAAAAATAAATCAACCCAGGGCTGTGAGCACGTGCCCTGCCCGGGGCGGGCGCTGAGCTGAGAGGGACAGACAGCCCCAGGACTGACGGCGCCGCCACTGGACGGCAGGAGGAAGGGGACGAGCACGGGGTTTCCTTTGCTATTTTTTTCTTTTTTCTTTCTTTCTTTTCATTTTTTTTTTCTTTCGTTCGTTTTTTTTTCCCTTTTTTTTTCTTTCTTTTTTTTCTTTTTTTGCGTTTCCTCTTCGTGAGAGAAGTCTGAGGCAGTCGGGGAGCGGGTCCCCAGAGCCCCGGCAGGGAGAGGGCCGCACCCCCCTCCCGGGCCGTCCCGGGAGGGGCAGTTGGCAGTGGGGCGCGGTGCCGGGGCTCAGACGTAGTACTCCTTGTCTTTGTTCTTCTTGGCCTTGCTGGGCGTCTTGGGAGCAGCCGGGGCCTTCTCTTTCACCACCGCCCCGTTGCTCTGGGCCGAGTTACTGATGTAGTTCCGGCTCTGGTCCACCTGGTAGGAGCCCTCGTCGCGGTTGCGGTACTTGTACATGGCGTAGAGAAGGATCAGGATGCAGAGCGCCGCGGCCGCCACGATGCCCACCACCATGCCCGTGGTGCTGCTGGACTCCCGGATCACCTCCACGGCGCCCGGCGGGCCCCGCTCCCCGGGCCCCGTGGGGTTGGCTGTGGGCAGACGGGGGAAGCCGGGGGCGGAGGTCACGCCGGGGCGCAGGGGAGGGGGCCTCCGCGGCTCGAAAGACGTGGGGGCCCCGGGCCCCAGGGGGGGGTTCTCCAGCAAGGGCTGCAGCGGGTCTCGGTGGTTCATTTTGCCCGCAGGCAGGTTGGGGGCCGGGGCGGAGGGGGCTAGCAGCACCCCGGGGGCGCCCGTGGCCCCATCTGTCCTGAGGTTGGGCCGGGGAGCGGGTTTGCGGGGTGACAGGAGGGTGGTGCGGTCCGTGACCAGGGGGAAGGTGGTGTAAAAGTCCTCGTCGTCCGTGGGGGGGAGGCTGGAGTCAAAGACCTCCCCGGACGCAAAGCCAGAGGCCTCGATGGGCTCCTCGCAGTCGCTGTCGTCCTGCTCGGCCTGGCACGGGCCCCCGGCGGGCGGGCGGCGGGCCGCGGGTGGGGGCAGGGTGTCTTGGGTGGCGCCCACGCCCGTGAGGAAGGGATAGAAGGTGGGGGGTGGGGGCACGAAGGGGGATCGGGTGGCCACGGGAGGGGGGTCTAAGGAGTCCTCCGTGATAATGGGCAATATTAACTCTCCTCCTAGAACAAGAGAGAGAAGAGAAAAGACAGGGTGTCAGCGAGGGCCCAGGGTGCAGGCCGCCGGCACAGAGAGAGAAACAACAGCCTCACACACCCAAATCGGTTCCAATTGGCTTTGGCGGAGACTAGAGCGGGCCGGGCCCGCCCGCCAGCCTGCCGGAGCACTGCGCTTTAAGCGGGCAGCGGCTCAGATGCCCTGGGCACCCCACGCACGGGCTCTGTGGCTCACTGGGTTTTGGTCTTTTGTCTTAAGAAACCAAAAGGAACAGAAAGGAAAGGAAATCGAAAAGAAACGGAAAAAAAAAACTCTACTGGTTTAAGGCTTAAAAACAGATACAAGAGCAGCATTTAAACAAACCTAACAACAGTATCTTTTAGGGTTTTTTTTTTTTCTAGATTTTTCTCTTTTTTTGCTTTTTTTTTTTTTTTTTGCTTTTGTTTTTAAAAAAGAAGATAGCATACCACGGAATTCAGGCAACTTACATCAACAAATAGGCCGTGTGATTTTAGCATGAAGAAAAAAATTACAAACAGAGCTGTGTAAGCGGGTTCTCCCGGAAAAAATAAGAAAAAACAACTTTTCCGTACAACGTTTTCTATCTGTTTGGTATCTCCCTCCCTCACTCTTCTCTCCCTGTACATCTTGCTTCCTCCTGAATACTCTCTCTCCTCCCTCACTTGTGCCCTCTCCCCCTCATTAAACACAAAGCTAAAATCTGCACAGTGCAGGCTGGCATTGAGAAACTGTTACCACCACTTGGTGTCAGCGTGCGGGGGGAGGTGGGGAGCAGTGGGAGGAGGGCTGGGGGAAGAGGTACATGACTGGCAGCTGTGTAGGAATTGCTACAATGGGTGAGAGGACTTGAGAGGGGATGATCATGGGAAGGAGCTTTGAAGGCTAATTGCAGGCTGGCCATGGGACAAGAAGTTGAAGGTGGGAGGTGACAAGGTCCATGAGAAAGAGTGGGCAAGGAGGAGACAGAAACATTGGAGAAGGGTCCTGTCCCATAGGACTTTGGGTGAGTTGGTGAGAAGCCATGTAGAGGCAGGGAGGTGGGGAAGGGATGGGAGTGAGGGAGGGAAGTGGACAGGGACATGAGTCCTGAGCTAACCCTAATTCCCCGACTTTCTCTTTCTTCACCCTCCACCTCTGACCCCCACTGGCTTCCCCCCTCCCCCTCCCCAGAACCCCCATGGGCCGCCAGGACCTGACCAGGGCTTGACAGCCTCTGGCCCTCTTATTATTGTTAAAACAATAATAAAACAACGGAAAGAAGAAGAAAGCAAAAAAAGAAAAGAAAATACATACACAGCCATCTGGGAAGGAAGCACTTGCTAATACAGGGCCCGAGGGGTGGGGGTGGGGGTGGGGACTAGTGGGGAAGGTTTGGTGGGGGGTGATTAGGTCTCCTCTCTCCCTAGGTCTGATAACTGAGGTACCCTGGGCATAAACTGCAATTCCCATCAGCCCCAAAGGGTGGGAACTACAACTCCCATTCGCCCTTGGAGGGGTGTGGACCACAATTCCCATCAGCCCCCAGGACAACAACTACAACTCCCATCAGCCCACTGCTCCTTCCCCAAATACTGCTACCCACTGGTGTGGGGTAGAGACAGCTGGAGTCTGGCCCTAGGGGACTGCTGGGAGGGCTTCCTCCTCTTAGAGGGGCACCTCTGGGTCTGATTGGTGCTGGAGATTTCCTCTCTAGCTCTCCCTCCACCCAAGCCCTGCCCCCATCTGAGTGCCTCTCCCTGGTCTCTGCAGGGTCCAGTTTTCATGACTCCACAACCCCCTACCCCCTCCATTGGAAGCATCCCAGGGCCCCACTGCAGCCAAGCCAGCCATGTGCCACTGCCACATCTTTGTGTCTCTTCTCCAGCTCCCTGCTCCCTAAGCCCTCTAGTCTCTGTGCTTACTGTTCAAACACTGCTGATCTTCACATCCCAAGCTCCAGCAACCTGGCAGAGCTGTCCTTGGCCACACTAGCCAGCCACAGCCAAGATCTTGCCATTGAACTTATAGCCTTGCCGAGCTTCTCAGGCTGTCCCTCCCACCAGGCTCCCCTCTCCCCCTGGGCCAGGGCTCACCTGCACCCCAGACTGTGAAGCCCCAGGGCACCTGGCCCTCCTGGGGCTCAGCCACACTGAGAAACAGAGCCAAAAGCAGACAAGCATGTTCTGTGGAGCTGGGACCATCCAACGCTGGCCTTTTATGGAGGAGGATTCTTAGGCCTGGGGTGGGCAGTACTTCCCAAGGTCACTAGGGCCAAATCTCACAAGGAGCCTGGAAAGACCTGATTCATCCTCCCCATGCCTGTGGTAATCTGCTTGACTCTTAGCTTGATTGTTAACCTGGGAGGCCACCCTGTGTGACTGCGGACAATCTTCTCTCACTCTCCGGACTCAGTTTCCTCATCTATAAAATTAAGGTATTGGGCTCCAGGCCCAGGGTAAGGCCAAGGCCTGGCTCCCACAGACCTCCAGCCTATGGATGAATAATTTGTCCCTCTACCACCTCCTGAGCCCTGGACCCACTAGGGATGGCCCAGCACCCTGGTCCCTGGGTAAGGGCTACACTCAGCTCCCAGCTCTTGGGGGGAGGCTGGCGCCTGTGTCCAATCATGGCAGGGTTCCCATCCCTGCTGGACCATACCCCTGCCCTCTCCCTGACCTTTGCCTTCTGTTTAGAGCACCTTGCCCCTGCGGATATCTCACTCATCCTTCAAGTCCAGCCAAATACCTCCTCTTCCAGGAAGGCTTGAGGCCCATCTGTCTGTCTCCCTAGCACCCAGCACTGGGCCTGGTATCTGGGATGGGGTGGGAGCCCTTCTCATGGGCCAGAGCAACTGGCTTCTCAGGCACTGCTGAGTTCAGTGTGACAGGCGCCTTGCTCCATGGGCCCAGCTCTCACCCACAGCCATCTCTACCTTCGATCTTACAGGGGGTCACCAGCTGCTCCTGGAAGCTTCAGGATCAGGCTTGTCATGGGCAGGTTTGTGGCCCTCAACCAGCTGCCCATAGCTAGGGCCCAGGAAGGAGTCCCTTGCTGGGGGACATGTCATGCCCTAAAGGGGCTGATCAGGTCAATCAGGGCACAGACCTTGTCTCTCTACTCTCTTTCTCACCCCCAGATACACTGGGGAAGTGGGGGGGGGGGCTTCAGGCCTTGGGCCACAGACAAATCCTGCCTAGCCTGAGCCCTCTGCAACCATTTATCCCAACTCACTGGTTCTTTAGGTCCTTGGGGCACACAGCAGCCCCCCCCCCAGGTTCCCCCTGTGCAGTCTCCTCCAGGCTCCAGAGCCCTCCCAGGCCTGGTCACATTGACTCTTGCCCCTGCCTTTCAACCCCAACTGTGTCCTGGCCTCCATATCTGGGTCTCAGCCCTGTCCCCATGTCCCCAGCTTCCCTAGGGGCTTTTCCTGGGCCCTGCTCTGTCCACGGCTTTGACAGCATCTCCTGAGGGTGTCCTGTACTCACCCACATCCTCCACGTGAGCCTCCATCTCTGCCCCCCCCAACAGCTCCCACTCTCTCCAAAAGATAGCATGCTACCAAGACCCCACACTGTCTTCCTTTCCCCACATTCACTCAAGCCGATCTGGGCTCTGTGGCCAGCAAGTCATATGCAACATAGGGTATTGGGTTTTCCTGGGGTCATACACTGGTCCGGGAGGGGTCAGGCAAGCTTGCCCTGATAAGGGTCTGGAGAAAGGGAGGACCCCTCAGAGACTCCTCACTGTGAAAGTCCAACCAGTGGCTCCCTGGGCCGCCCTTCTCACTGGGCATTGGAGGGAGCAGACTCGCAAAGACTTGTGGTACCCGGGACCCCAGGTTCAGTTCTACAAGGGTGCACCCAGGGATGGGGTGCCCCTGGGAGTCTGATAAAGAGCCTAGGCCGCTTCCCTCCCCTCCCCCACGTCAGGCAGCTACAGCGCTTAGAAGTACTCACAGGGGCATTTATCACAGATGCCACCCCCCTCCACTCTTTTTAAGTTGAATGTCAGGGCACATCAGTCCCACTTGCTAGAGAGAATTCCATCTGGCCAAGGAGACCAGTGGCCATTCCTGAGCACCCCTCCTCCCCCAGCTCCCCTACTTCTAGGGACTGCTGCACCAGCAAGCTGAGCTCTTTCTGCCTTTAGGGCACAGAGGCTCCTGACTGGAAATCTACCCAAGAACCCCATTCCCACCCAAGCAGGATGTGCCCACCCCCAAAGGAGCACGGAGAACTGAGGCTGAGTGTCAGAGGCTCAGCAGTCAGCTGGCTGAGGCCCCACCCACCAGCGCTAGGTACCTGCCCGGGCAAAGCCATTAGCCCACAGGGCACGTCGTGTGGGGTAGAAAAAAGGCAGCCCCTCAGTGTGGCCACGGCCCTTCAGGTACATGACCTGGCAAATGGTCTCTCTGTACACTATCAGAAAAAGGTATTCTGTCTTCCTGGTGGACACAGCCCTGCTCCCAGGACCAGGACAAGCAGCTTGGTGAGGAGAGAGCACCGGCTAGATTTCAGCCCTTACTCACCTGTTCCAGCAGGGGACCACCTGTGCAACTGGGTGCGGTGGCCCAAAGGATGGAGTCCCGCCCCACTTGGACACCCCAGCACAGCAACGGCAAACATCAAGGTGGACGCAAGGTCAGGCATGCGTGTGTGTGTGTGTGCGTGTGCGTGCACGCGCAGGAACACACCCTCAGAGTCTGTTTCTGTGCACTTGGGCACACGTCTCTAAGCCTCTGTGTGCGTGTGTACACGAACCTCAATGGATGTGAGCACACGGACGCGGGTGTCGGGATCTGCATGTAAGTGATCCTCTCGCGGTGCCTGTGTCCACCCGCCTCTCAGCACGGGTCAGAACCCGTGTGTTCGTGTGTGAACGCATGCCTGTACCGCTGAGAACCTGTGAGCACGCCACCGTGGGTCTGAGCATATGAGGTAGGCCTCTGGGAGTGCCCCTTTCCCCAAACTCATTTTCTCCCTCTCCTGGGCACCGAGACTACATTTCCCAGCATCCCTTGCAATTAGGTGTGGCCACATGACTGAGCAGTGGGCACCACTAGTGCTGTCCACGGAAGTCTCCTGTGTGCGATCCTCCGTGCTCTTTCTCCTCCTTCTGGTGACCTTGCAAACCACGTGCTGAATATCGAGGAGGAGCCATAGGATGGAAGGAGTCTGGATTCCCAAAGCACCCCTTGGGGCAGAACTGCCGCTGACCAGGAGCATCCTGGCGGGGCTTCACCTGAGCGAGAAACCTCCCTCGAAGTACCCACTGAGATTTGGGGGTCATCTGTTCCAGAAACAAATGTTACCTGAACTAACACAGACACGGAACCAGAAATGTACGTCACAAAAACCGGTGGCCTTCCCGCAACAATGCAAGGAAACGGCTAGAAAGATGCAGAACCATGAAATGCAGTGGCAGGACATCCGGGTCCAACCCTGCTTGCGATGACCTACAGGGAAGGCCATGCGCCTGTTGAGGCTGAGGCACGAAAGGAACGTGCCAGAAAGTCGGGGTGACAAGGCTGGCCTTTACTGTCTGCTTTCAGTCACATATTACAAGAAGACAAAGTTAGGCAAGAGTGGGTGGGTTTGCAAGCAGAGAAGGGAAAAGAGAGAGCCCAGAAACGTGGGGCTTGCCAAGTGTCAAAAAAGCCCCTGCTTCCAACCCGCAAATCACAAGAGAGGTCAGGAATGGCTTTGAGGGACAAAGTGAAACCTCCACCTGAATAAGGAGGGCTCAGCCGTGCCCCACAGATCAAACTAAGGACGTGGCCTTCCCACCTACGGTTTCAAATGCCCTCAAAATAGTCATGACTAAATTAAGAGAGAGGCAAGGATTCAGAGAAACAAGGAAATAAAGCTCTTGACAAGTATGTCCAGGAAAGAACGCTGAGTGTAGTTACTTTGACTGCTTGAGCCTTTGGGCCCCCAAATATGCAGGAGCAGGAAGTGGGCTGTCAACACCATGGGGCCCCCAAGAAGGACATTTCCCCCAACACCCACTTCAGAGATGGCCATGAAGGATAAGAACTGGTTAGAACCTCACACAGGGCAGCGCCAGGTCCACAAAGACCGGAGATGCAGGGTTTAAGGAAGAAACTTCCCCCCTGCACGGGTGGAGTCTCACTGCAGGGGTGGAGTCTGACGTACTGAGTGCTGGCTGGATTTCCTAACGCTTAGAACTTGGGGCCTCTGTGTGTCTCCTTCCAACCTTCTCTTTTTTGTTTTATTTATTTATTTATTTATTTTCATCCTTCTCTTTTTTCAGTTAGTTTTTACTGTGGTGGCTGCATCTGGCCCACCACTGGATTTGGGGTGTGTGCTGAGCTCTGTAGACAGTGAGATCAATTATCCTTTTAGTACACAGGGATCCGGACCACATACGGGTCCTCAGGAGCAAGTCTGGACCCAACAAGTGGGCCACCACCTGCCAGACCCCCTCACCTTTGCCGTGATGGCCCTGAGTGGGTGGGGCTTCAGGATGTCAGGAAGAGTGAAAGGGATTGTTGGTGACCCAAAGCCACACTGGGCAGATAAATTGCCAGCTGGTCCCCAAATCTGTTTCTGCTTCCTCCTGGGGGTACAGCAAGGCCACACCTCCCCGCCTTCCCGGACACGGAGCTGTGGCCACGTGACTGAGCAGAAGCAGCAGGTGTAATGTGCATCTCCTCCCGGGCCTGACCCACAGAACCCACCCCTTCGTGACCCCACCTGTTGGCCACCTTCCACCACAACTGAGGAAGTCACCTGGGGAAGGGGACGAGGCCCTGGAGTAGCGCTTGCCGAGGAGCTGCCCACCCACCAGGAACACTGGTTTGTAACCTTAAGTGAAGGACAAACACATTTCTGTGTTTATGGAGGTTACCCATTACAGCAACTGGTGGTACCTTAAGAAATACTGGAATGTGAGCACATCTGCACCTCTGTGATTCTGAGCTAAAAGCGTAGGTCTGAGTGAGTGTGTCTGTGTGTCTGTGGACTTGAGCCTGTGAATGCCTCGGAGGGTCTCGTGTATGTGTGCATGGGGGCCGAGCCTCAGAAGGGATGCACGCCTATGGGGTGCGTGCACGAGCTGCTTCCATGGGCTGAGCACGTGTGGGCATCTGGGGATCTGAGTACACGTGTCCGCGGGCACCTGAACAGCCGTGTGTGCTCACTCGGAGGCGGGCACTTTACTGGGTCTGAACATGTCTGTATGGCCTGAGGGCCTGAGAATAAGGGGCCTTCCCCGCGCAGCTCAGGTGTGCATCTGAGCACAGGAGTAAGTGTGTCAGTACCTGCGAGGGCCCATGTGGGCCAGTGTAGACACCAGTGTGTGTGTGTGCGCGTGTGTGTGTGTGTGCACTGCCCTAGGACTGTGTGTGCCTTGAGAGGGCTGAGCATGGGTGTGGCTCCCAGCATGTGTGTGAGTCTGAATGTATGTGCCTCTGAGTGTGTGTGTGTCTCTGAACACATGCGCGTGAACGTAAGAATGGGCCTCTGCAGGTCTGAGCTACGGGGAGCGTCAGAGGGTCCCCTCTCATGGGGCCACGGGAGGGGGGCAGGTGTGGGTCTAAATGAATGTCTGAATGAGCATGGCCCCCGGGCTCTGGTGACACACAGCCCACCTCTGAGGACCTGTGCACACGTACCCTGGGGATCTCGGCACATGGATGCACGTGGGCGCACCTCTGTGGGAATGAGCCGCACGTGCTGGGACATGACGTCCCTCTGAGGATGTTTGTGCGTCCCGGTGCCTATGAACTTATTCGCGGGACACTGTAGGTCTGAGCGTGAGTGCAAACTTGGGTGGAGCTGTGCCGCACACACCTCTGAGCCCGGGCACAGATGCATGCTTCCCTGAACTCATGCAAATGCGTGCGCCCACACCTCGGAGATCTGAGCACACTGTTCTGAACATGCGTACACGGTCCCTCTGAACCATCTGTGAGCATCTGCAAGCCTGAGCATGCACGGAGGACGTGGTCGGAGCTATGCAGGTGGATTTGTATACATGTACATACCTCTGTGAGCTGACTGCAGGTGTGGAACTCTGGCAGTCCGAGGACGTGTGTGGACAAGCTCACGCTGAACACACATGCCCATCGCGAGTGTCTGAAATATGTGGGTGCCTCTGACCATGTGCATGTGATCCTAAACATTTGGTCTGTCCCTCAACAGGTATGAGTGTGTGTGAGCGTGCCTCCGTGTGCTGAAGACACCCCGTGTGCATACCTTGGTGTGATGAGCACATGTAAGTGTGAAACACTGTGGGTCTGAGCAGGTGGGCGCCTGTGAGCAAGTGGGCAGGTGTGAGCTTGCTGGGAGCTCCATGAATGTATGTGCATGGATGTATATGTGTGTGCTTCTGTGTGTGCATATAGATGTGTGCCTCTGTGGATCTGAGTCTGGGTGTGCACTTCCTATGTGCCTCAAGGGGCGCACACTCTAATCCCTACAGGGGCCAGGCCCACAACGTAATGCGTGGGTCAGGCTGGCTAAGACGGTGAGACATTACCCACGATGCAGAGCATGTCCCCACTAAAGGCACTCCCATTCAAAAGAATCTAAACACTGTGTCCGGCAAACAATACCCTTCTTTGACTAGATTGCCAACCTCAAGTGAAATACCCATGTTAGAGGATGATCTCACCAAGATGGGAGGAGGAGGAGGAGTGGGGCCTGGGGTCTGTGAAGGGGCCCAAGTCAAGGGAAAAGATGGAAAGCAAGTAGGGATGATCCCAGGCTTGACATCTGGACGCAGGGAGGAGGATCTGGCAGGTGGGAAGGATGCAAATGCCCTGGGGTCCCTGGGGTCAGACCCTGGGTAGCCACAGTCTCCAGGCAGGCCTCTAACACTGACCTTGGAGCCCAAGGAGGCCTGGCCCTCGGCTAGAGGAAAAAGCCTCCCTGTACCGGGGGCACAAGAGGGCCTCTGGCTGGAGTCCCCTTACCCTCTAAGTAGGGGGGTGGCATGGTCTAGATCAGCCTGAGGGGCTCTGGAGTCATCTTGATCTTCGTCTTGCCTCCCATCAGGATAAAAATTCAACTTTAAGCATTTCAGAGTGGCGCGAGTATGGAAATACAGGCGTGTGCCATGCACATCTCGGGGAGAGCCAGGGGCGTCCAACGGCTTCCTCTGGAGGCTTAAGCACGCACTCTGCCCTTAATTTGAAGCCATGTGCCGGGCTGCCCGCCGGCCTCTCCCTATCCCCCAGCTTCCATTCCTCCTCCACCCTCCATCCTCCCCTCATAGGCTTGGCCCTTTGACTGGGGGAGGGCAGCTGACATGGCTACTTCAGCTTCTCCTTGCTCCCTTGTCCTCACACAGCCTAAGGGAGCTCGGCCCCCGGTGCACAGACTCAGTGCCACAGCTGGGAAGCTAGAACCTTGGTAGAGAGCGTGTGGCCCTGGTATGGCCCGGGATGTGCTGCAGGTCCCTGCACAGTGGCCGTCTGGCACAACACTCCTCTCCGTGGGGTCCAAGGAAAGCAGACCCCTCCTCTCACCCCACAGCACCCCCCCCCAGAGTGAGCACATGTGTGCAAACACATGGGATGGGGCCAAGTGCCCTTCTCTCAGGACCCGCCAGCCCTATGTCCCCAGAGTCCTACCCCAGGGCTCTCATGGGGCAATTCATCATGGCCACTTTCGGCAGGCCCAGGCTCAAGGCACTGCTTCCACCTCCAGGAAAGCCCAGTCCTGACGAGTCAGAGGGGTGAAGCAGAGTCGAGGAGGGGAGAGCCATATTGAAGCTGCCAGATGTCCAGAACCTCCCAGAGCAATGGCAGAGCATGACGGTGCATCCCTGAGCTGAAATGGCCTAGTAAGATGGAGCCAGATGGCCCCCCAGCAGAGGGGCCTCCCCACAGTGGAGGGCGTCTGTTCCAGAAAGCACCAGCTCTTAGCTGTGGATGGGGAGGCCTTTCCAACCCAACAGGCTACAGCTCCTCCAAGTGCCTCAGGGCCCAGGACCACCAAACCACCCTCTTCCGCTCTGGCCTACAGTGTCGGGGGGGCTGGGCCCCAGAACTGCCTCTGCCTTTGGTCTCTGGAACCTGAGCCTCTGCCCCAAGGCTCCATGGTTTTTCTTGCTCTCCCCACACTCCTTCCATGGTTGCAGCCTAGCCTCAGCTTGAGCATCTCCTCTGGGACTGGCAGACCCCCCCCCATACCCCCACCCCAGGCCAGATTCACAAGATATGCCCCAGTCATGCCTGCCCACCTCACCTGACTGATCACCTCCCCCAAATCTACAGGCATCTGCCCCAACCTCCAGCCTTCCAGTAGCAACAGCCCAGGTGCCATGCATTGCAAGGTAACCAGGAGAAGTCTCTGGAAACCCAAGCCAGGGATGAGGCTCCCACAGGCTCACCCAGGCCCACCACCAAGTCCCATGGTCCCTCGCTGAGAAATCTGGCCATATTCAGTCCTTCCTCCCTTCCCACTGCCAGTTGTAAGCACCAGGACCTCAGCTCCTCAGGCCCTCCCTCCCCCCGGCTCCTCTCAGCCACCCCAACCTGCTCAGGTGAGCAGCCCTCGCACCCACTGCACCACTCCACACCCCACACTTCTCAGTTGGCACTCAAGGCCCACCCTTCCTTTGCCAGTCGGGTCTCCCTCTGGGGCTGCACCCTTCTCTCCAACTGAAAGGATCCAGCAGAGGCCTGGAATGCCACCCCCAGGAAGCCTTCCCTCCCAGCCCTGCTCTCCTTCAACGGCAGGTGCTCCACTAGAAATCTAGACCAGACCTCAGGTCCCAGTCTCCCCAAGGGACCACACCTCCCAGCCACGCACTGCCTGGCACAGAGCTGCCGTGTGGTAGAACTGCCCCAGCTTGGCCTGGCAGCCCTGGCAGAGTGTCTGGCCACCTCCCTGAGACGGGGAATGAGCAGAGATCTCCTCTACTGCTGACCCGGGGAAAATCAGGCCTCAGGGACTGATGGGAGTTGCAGTTCTGGACCCAAAAGCTGATGGGATTTGTAGTTCCTAAGCTTGCGATCTCCCACCTACCCCCCCCTCCACCCCACACCCAATAAAGACTCATGGGAGCTGCAGTTACTCATCTCGCTAGGGAAAAGTCTCCCTCTTTCCTTCCCAGCATTCCTTGGCCCTGAACCCCAGGATCCCAAGCTAAGGACCTCACTACCTCAGAGGGCTGGGGCACCAAAGGGCCAGAAACTGCCTTGCCAGAGGGACAATTTGAGGGACCTGGAGGGGAATGGCAGGAAGGCAGAGGAAGCTATCCGGGAAAGGTAAGACCTGGCAGCAGGCCCCTTGGGCTCGGGCCAGGTGGCAGGGACAGTCGCCCCCCTCCCATCAGCGTCAGCCGGGCCCGGGGCAGGGGAGGGGGGAAAGGCACTCACCAGTACTGGGCTCACACTCTTCCAGGTCCTCATCATCACTCGGACACTCGGCAGAGGCCACCAAGAGGTCATCCGTGTTCTGTGGGCGAGAGGAGAGAGGGGAAGAGGGTCCAGTGGTGGGTCAGTAGGCCCCAAAGCCACCTCTTGAGGTGTGGCACCACACAGGAGATGGGTCCTGGTCACCATGGGACCAAGACACACCCTGGTCCGTGCCCCAGTTCTCCCACTGCTGGCTGGGTGATCGAGAGCCTCCTGTTCCCTGCTTGTGCAGAGACAGACTGGCCAGCGCCCACCCTGCAGGAACTCCCACAGCTCCCGGGGACCAGTGAGACGGCACATCCTGTGTCTTTTATTTCTAGGAAGCCGGGGAGACTGGACGCTGGCCCTGGGGGTGCAGGGCTGGAGCAAGGGGGCCCAGGGCATCGGGGAGATGAGGCATGGGGGCCTCTGGAGGCCAGCACAGACAGAGAAGGGAAGCAGGACCTGGGGTGGGGGGTGGCTCCTGGCTCCAACCGCACTATCCCACCACCCTCATCTCTCTCCCAACCCCCTTCCCAGAGCCCGGAACCAGGCTGCACACAATAATTAGGGCTGTGGTTGCCATGGCAACAGGAGTCGACTTTGTCAGCATTTTCTCTCCTCCTGATTGCAAAGAAAGAGAATCCCCAAGATGAGTGAATGTAAGGGGGCGGGGAGGGGAGCACGCTCAGGGTGTGTTAGGGAAGAGACCCAAGGAGGGAAACCCAGAGTCCAGGCAGGAATGGTGCCCAAGAGACTGCAGGGTGTGGGGAGAGGGCTCCTGAAGGCCAAAGGTGGGAGGAGTCTGGGGTGGGGAGGGGTGAAGGGGTCACATGGTGCCTCTTCTCCACTCCCGCACCCCCATCCCAACCCCTATCTTGGAAGACTGGTTTTCCTTGGGCGTCCTTGCCCCCCCAGCACCCCCCATCCTGTGGGGGCTTCTCCAGCACAGTTGTGACCCCAAAGGCCCCCGCCCCTCTCTTCCACCTGGATGGTCAGTCCATCACCCTCCCACTGAGACTGGGAGGCCCTTCTTGCCTCTGGACACTGGGCATAGTCGGTGCCCAACCCTGGGGCTCCCTGCTCCCTGGGGCAAGGTCTGGCCTTCGGGGGCCCTAGCTTTTCTTGCCCGTGAAGGCAGAGGGGAAGGGGGTTCAGATTTCTCTCTCCCACCTGCATGAGGGTGTCAGCCAGCGCCAGGCCACCTATAGCACAGACTGGCAGGGCTGAGGGGACTTATAGACAGTGAAGGCCGGTGGAGTTGGGGCCCACCCCCCAGGCTGCCCCCATACTTCTCCCTCACCCCAGCAGCACAGATTTCTCTCCAGACACAGAGGCTCAACAGCCATGGGTGATGAGGGACAGTAGTAGCTCGGGCAGGGGGACTGGGGTGACGCCAGGTGTGAGCCCTCCCTGGGCCACAATCATTGAAGGCACAACCAGAAAACTCAGCCGGGCCCTGAGTTGCCTCCGTAAGTCACACATGCCCAATTGGCTTTTGGCACCTGGAGAGCCAGGCCTATCCTGCCCCGTGAGAGCCTCATTCCCCGGGTTCGACCCCCCTCCGTGTACAAGAGAAGATCAACTCAAATCACTTGGGCTTGTCCTGATCCAGAGAGAGCACATGAGCAGGTGGGCAGGCAGTGCGGGGGGTAAAGCACCAGGGAACTGTCTGAACCAACACCCCCTCTGACCCCCAGGCATAGGGAACCCTGAGGCCTGCTGGGCGGGGGACACCTGCTCAAGGTCACGAGGAGAGGATACAAGAAGGCAGTGGGCTTGGAGTCCCACTATGAGGACACCGGCAATCCGGGAGACATTGTTCCGGGCCTCAGCCAGCCTCCAGAGAGCAGCGGCCACCCCCAGCTGAGCCTCTGGCCCCTCCAGGGCTGTCTCCTGGCCAGAGCAATGCCATCCTGGTTGTACGCATCTCCCACTCGCTGCCCACACCCCACGGGGCCTGGCCTCTGGTATGGGGCAGGCAGACGGGTCATTCTACCTTCACTCCAGTCCAGAGTGGACTCTTAGGCAGTCTTCCCTGGTCTAGCTGGAGTACCAAACCCCCCCTTACCACTGGGCCTGACCCCTAGAAACAGTAACCACCTTCCCACGTACAACATCCCTGGTCACCAGGGCAAAGGCCACTTCGTGAAGGGAGGCCTTTCCCACCTCACCTGAACCATCACCATGACAAGGATAAGAAGGAGCCTCCAGGACCCCACCAGGCCCCTCAGACCCTCCCCTGGGTGCCACAGTTGTTACGTAGACATCAGCCCTGTCCCCCACCCGAGGCCTCGCTCCTCGTCCGTCAGCCCCAAGGGTCCTCACCTGGGTGGTGCTGTCCCTCAGCGTGGGGGAGCGGCCCCGGCGTGTGGTCGTAGTAGCCATGGTGGTGGTGGTCTCCATGATGGTGGTGGCCATGTCGGCCAGCAGGGTGGTGGCCGTGGTCTCCGCACTGAGCAGCACGGACGGCCCCTCCCCCACCAGGCGCAGGTGGCCCTCGGTCCGCACATTGGGGTCGCTCTCGGCGGCCAGCGCCAGCACCTTGAGCCCATTGTAGTAGAGGCCGGACACCTGGCCCTGGAAGGGGCGGCCCTGATCCCGGCCCCCGATCTTGATGGCAGCCTGGCTGTTGAAGATGGTCAGCTGGCGGCCTGGTGGGGAGGGGAGTTGGTGGGGGCGGCAGACAGAGGAGGGGCAGGCAGCGGGGAGAGATCAGAGAGGGATGGGGAGAACAGAGGGAAGCCAAGGGAAGGAAAGAGGATCGAGAGGGAAACCAGCAGCGGGGCAGGGGCGGGGGGTTGGAGAAACGAGGAAGGGGCAGACACCAAAGGGAAAGTCCTCGTCAGCCACAGCCCCCAGCGCAGCCAGGGAGGGTCCCCCAGTGGGGACCCCAGAGGGGGAGGGTCCCCAAGGCACACATGGGCTGGGAAAGGGAGCCCAGCTCCCCCCTCTCCCCGCCATGCTCATGCCTCTGACCTTCCCATCCCCCTCTCCTCTCCTGCTCCAGGGGCATCGCTCCCCCCCTTCTTTCCCTTCCCTCAATTTGATCCCCATCTTCTCCCTCTGCTTCCCCAAACGTGCCACACCCGGTGTCCCCCCCAAGCCATGGAGCCCTCAGAAGCAGCAGACAGAGGAGACAAAGAGGCAGAGACAGAGAAGGGGACTGGCAGGCTGAGTGGTCAGCACGTGTCAAAGCAGAGAGGGAGGCGACACCGACGTGCCGGAGGTGAGGATGGTGCGCGGGAGGAGGGCTGGCGTGCGTGAGGGTGGGAGCAGCCACGCAGACCCCACTCTGCCCTGCCAGCCACCACCAAGCCCTCTGACCTCTGGCCAGGCTCCCCTCTCGCCTCCCCCCTCCAAGGCCCAGCTGCTGCCCCTGCCCAGGGGGGACCAGGCCCTGGAGAGCAGAGGCCTTCCTCCCCGCCAGGATGTGCAAGCACAGAGATGGAAAACGTTAAAGGGACCTTGCTTCGCTCGCTGACAGCCAAAAAAAAAACCCGCTCCAGCTCCAATCTCGCTCCCCACTCAGCAGTGACACCTGAGCATTCCCACCTGGGTGGGGTTCGGCTGTTCTTTTTGGTTTTAGTGGATCTGGGGGTCGGTTTAACCCTCTGAGTTTGTTGCTTTGGTTTGGTTTTTAGAAAAGATATTTATTATGTTTAAGTTTAGATTTAACTTTGGTTTTTGGTGTTGCTTATTTGGGGAAGAGGAGGGGCAGAGGAGCTACTCCATTGCCCCCCCCCCCGCTCCCCTGGACCTTCCCTGCGGGCGCTGGGGGATTTAAGACCTGGCTTAGCCCTCGTTAGCCTCTGGTTAGTGCCTTGTTAAAGATCTGGTTTAGAGTTAGGTGTCTGTACGTCCTGCCCCCAAAACCTGGGCTGAGGATAGTCCAACTTGTGAAACCCACACCCTCTTTGGAAACACAGGTTCCCTGGGCCACCCAACCATCTGACCGTCCATGGCGGGGAATCTGCTCAGCCCTCCGCTCAGCCTCTCCCCACCCGCCCGCCCGTGCCCTCCCACTGCCCAGCTCCTTACTCTGCCCTGGAGCAGTGGCACCCTCTTCCAAATGGGGGAACCGGAGGCCACAAAAGCTGAGCATTAGTTAGTAGCAACTGGAATACCAGACCCAGAGAGGTGCCTGAGGACTACCGCGTCCAGAGATTACTCCCAGGCATAAGAATTAGGAGACAGTGAAGAGGAGAAGGCTCACACAGTGGTTGAACACGTTGGGAAAGCAAATGCTTCACAATTAAACGACAGGTTTCTTTCTCACAGGACTTCTCAGTGCCTTCATTAAACCAACGTCCACATGCATCTCCAAGAGGAAGAAACGGGATTCAGCATTTCCCAAGCTCATTTTACCACAATTTCTTTCTTGGGAAGCCTCTCGTGGGACTTGCGCTTCCCCGGACATGTTTTAGAACTGGAAATTGACTCATTCGATAAATATTTATTGAGCACCTACCACATGCCAGATGCTGACAGTAAAATAATCCCTCCAAGAGAGCCTTCTTAAATACTTTCCTGCTCTTTACTTCATCTCAGTCTCCCAGCAGCCCCCATGAGACAGGCTGAGGAGGCTGAGGGGGCTGACCCCTCCTGAGAAAGGGGAAGTGAGCTCCTCCTTCCACACTCTGGGAAATACCAGAGCATTTTGCCCAATCTTTCACTTTCCAGAAGCGGAAGTAGAGGTCTAAAGAGAGGGTATGGCCCCGCAGCTAGGGAAGGACCACTGGGGTTCACCATCACCTGAATGCAAAGCCCCACCACCCCTCCCCCCACAAGGACCTGTCCAGCTCTGCCTACCTGGGGTCACAAGTTGTCCCAGCCTCAGCCCAAGCTGCTCCCTTGGCCTCTCTAATTCTGGGAGAGGGAGTTGGGTAATGGAGAGGAAGCTACACAGGTTAGCGAACTTGGCCCCTGCAGCCCCGCCCGCCATGAACTCCTCAAAGGGTTAAAGTTCGCCCCGCTGGAGAGAGCAACCCAGTGCGGCTGGGGGCTGTAGGTTTTAGCGATGTCTGTTACAGTCCCTTTAACTTTTTGTCCTGTTATGGATTTATCACATCTGGTTATCAATATGTTTAGTCCCCGCTGGCTGTGTGGGGGGCTGGAGGTGACATTTGGGGGTTTTAGCTGGGGCAGGCCCCAGTGGACATTTAAAAGCACAGTTATCAGCTGGTTAGGTGGGGGTTTAACAGTGCTACTTCCCCCCTAGAGTTTAGCCTTAGAGGTACAGAGCTCGCCCCCTCTCCGAAGGGAATGGGATGGCTTTGCCCTTGGCCCCAACTTCCCTTGGTGACAAGTGGCCTTCTCCCTCACACCCAGCAGTGCCTCGCCACTCATCTAGCCTGTTCTGTCTTCCTCATCCGAGCAGCCAGCACAGAAAGCCCCGTGGGACGGCTGCCCCTGCTCCTACCTCCTAGTTTCTCCCTACCCCCGCCTCTGTTTACTTCCGAGAGGCCTTCCGGACCAACGTGGGCCCATTCCAGAGACAGTGTCCTACAGCCACTCCCTTGGGTGGGTGGGTGGGGGTCTTCCAGTAGGATGTGAGGCCCCCCTCCCCCGCTTCCCTTTCCTCCTAGGATGACCCCAGTGAAGCCTTCCCACCCTCCTTTTGGATCCTAGGATCAGCACTTCCTGCTTCTCAGCGCTCTGTGGCCCTCTGGCCGGCCCTTCACCAAACCCTGCTCCCGATCTACACTCTAGCCTGCTTTACCAGGTTCGGGAGGCTCAGCTCGTGGATTATCCTAGCCCATCCCAGCTTTGGAAAGAGCCCAAGGACTCTCCTTCTTCTGAGCAAATCCCAGCCCTGTCCAAAACCACAACTCTACTTCTAAAGACACAGATGATTGACTCCGGAGAGGAAAGGGGGGGCATCCCAGGGGGATCATCAGGCCTCCGCTAAGGGGCGGGCGACGGGGAAGGCACGGTGGGGAAAGAGAGAGCTCTGCACCTTTAAGATAGTGTTTTTAAAGTTAATTAATTAATTAATTCTGGTTAATTACCTTTGTCGAGCAGCCACTCATCTACTACTCGACCAAGCCGGTAGGGGATTCTCTGTCTAGCAATCGCCAGGCGCTCGTTATCAAAGTTTCCTTGGAAAAGTTTAGAAAGACAGTAGGTTTCTCAGGCGGCGAAGTCCAAAGGAGTTAGCAAAGTAATTACGCGTTTCTCAGGAGATTCAGAGTAAAGCAGCAACATCCACCGGAAAGGGGGGAAGGTCCACCCAAGGCGGGAGAAGAAGCGCTGGGTCCCTCGTCCTCCCGTCCCCTCCCTAGGCTCCCATCCAGAGCCAGCCCCACCCGAGGGGCATGGGTGACCCAAACAAAAAGACAGGGACATAGAAGAAAAGGAAAGGGGACCGAAAAGAAAAGGCAGCTGGAAGGTCAAAGGTCAGAGGTTAAACAGGTTTATCTGTGTTCAAGCTGTTGTGCCCACCTTCCTTCCCCATCCCAGAGTGGGGCAGTGAGGGAAGGGAGGGGCATTTAGCAGGTTTAAGTTAGGGGGTGGGGGGCCTCAGTGGCCCAGCTGGTTACTGAGTTTAGAGGGTGGTTTAGAAGTGGGAGGGATGGGTTAAGTGGGGTTTATGCGGCATTTAGGGGGTGGCCCGGCACTCGCACTTAACAGTGACATTTAAACCACTTCTCCAGGCACTAAGCTCCCTTTCCCTTCCGTGCTCAGCTCCCCGAGGCGCGTTCTTTGCCAGTTCACCCCGCACCCCTACCCCACTGGCTTCCACCCCCATCCCTCCCTCCCCAAAGGGTCCACCGCCCGCAGCCTTGCCACCCTGCCCACCATCCCTACAGGTCACCGCGCCACCCCGCCGCCCCACCCACCCCTCTGGCCTTCTCCACCTCTCCTGCAGCCATCTCTTCCACACCTCTAAGCCTGCCCTGGTTCCCTCCCCACAGGCCCCCCCCCAAGCCCCTCTGTCTGGCGGCTCTCTCCCCCCATCTCAGCCTCATTCCAAGACCCTCAGACTCAGCTCTACTCTGGTCCCCTTTTGTCTCTGCCCTGGGGACCCAGACCAGCTCCTGACCCTCTGTCACTCACTAGCCTTTCTCCTTCAGGCTCCTCCCCCCAATCCCTAACCCCACCCCTTCTCCACCCTGCCTGTCCCTCTCTCCACTCACCATTGTCCAGGCCCTGGAGATGGGGAGCAAAGATTGTGTATGTGTGTGTGTGTGTGTCTGTGTGTGTGTGTCTGTATGAGAGAAACAGACTGTGGAAAGGGGTTTGTCAGTGTGCCTAGGAGTTCGGTGTGCTCCTCCCTGCACCCACAGGCCGTGGATTATCCTAGTCTATAGCAGTGGAAATGGAAATGATTTCCTTTGGGGGAATCTGGCCACTTTTCCCATTGAAACCACATACAGTGGTTCAATAACATGTTGGCGGGGGTCGGGGGGGGCGACTTTCCTGCTCCTCTCACACTGCACGGCTGTGCGTGCCCCCAGTGAGGCCTGGGCCCAGGCCTGCCGTGGACATCTCCCGTGAACAAGCACACGACATGTCCGTGTGTGTGCACGCCTGCTGCCTCCCTAGATGCTTCTGACACAAGACCTTGCCTTCCGTACGGATTTAGGTCACTAGTGTTTCAGTAAAAATGGATTGTTCACTCGTTTAGTCACTCAACAAACATTTCTTGAGTGCCTGCTCCATTCCTCGTGCTGGGTATTGGAGATGCAAAGACAAAGGCTTGGCCCTTACCCGCAGAGTGCCCCAGCCAAGCAGGGGAGACTGGCAAGTGACCAGCAGTGTTCTTTGTTCTGCTAGAGGTGGCACAGGGCATCCCAGCCTGGGGGTGGGAGTGAGAGGGACCAAAGAAGACACTGGAGGAGAGGTGAAGGGGCCAGAAGGGAGTCAGGCACAGAGCCAGAGACTCAGGAGGGCAGCAGGCTCTTAGGGACCTCCCGTGTGTGTCTCTGTAGCTGTCCCTGTGTGTGTCCCAAGAGGAAGGGAAGAATGTACATCTGCCTCGTTGGGGCACATAACAGTTCTAACCAAAGTTCTGTTTGTTGAGCACTTCCTCTATGCCATGCCTTTCTAGCGCTTTCTTGGGTTATTACTATGAGGTGCCTATTATCCCTATCTTTCAGAGGTGGAGACAGATGCACAGAGGCTGGATGACTCGCCCAAGGCCACATGACTTGTCAGTAGGAGGTCCAGGATTAAAAGGACTCGGAGTCTAAGAGCTGAGTCTCTGTGCTCCCGAAAAGTCTGGAGGCCCAGGCTCTGCGCCGGTGCCGCCTGCCAACCCAGCCCGCCAGTGTGGCTCAGGATGACATTTGGCTTTCGTCGACCATCTGCCCTCACACTGCACACAGGCAGGCACCAGGTTACCCTGGTTTGAAAGTGAGGGGGCACCCAGCAGTCTTCCCCACCCCCCGCCAGGGGTCCCTGATCAGAAGAGAGCATGCATGGACCCTCCAGCCTGGCCTCTGGCCTGCTGGGCCCCAAGGGAAGAAGCTCTGGACCCGAGCCATGGCTTGATGTGCTGAAGCCTTCACGTCCTCCCAGTACAACCCTGTTCAGCCCAGGCTGGAGTCCTCACTGTTGCCCAAGTTGCCCTCACGTGTGTGTGGCTGAGAGAGAGAGAAGACTGATGGCCGTAGGGTAATCACACCTGCACAGCCTAGCCCGTGCACCTGCAAGACTTCACACAGGAGTGTTTGGGTGCCTCAGTGACCCCACACATGCCCAGAACCTGGGTGTAGGCTGGCGTCCCTCGGCAGGGCTCGTGATGCTCCTATGTCGGTCTGACCTCACAAGTCTTTGCAGTCATCCATGTGTCTGTGGCTGGCCTGTATGTCCGTTAGCCTCTGTATTTCTTGGGGGGGGGCGGGATGTGGTTCTCTTTAGCTCCAGAGAGGGTTGAGCAGAAGCCTGCACGATGGGGAGCTGGGTAAGTGGGCCCATGAGGGGTTTGCACACCTGCACCTTTCCCTGTCCTTCTGCCCACACCCTTCTCAGCCAGCGTGGGGCAGCCTCTCTGCCCCCGCCTTGGCTGTAACTTCTGCCTCAGAGAGGGACTGAGGCTGCAGATGCTCTCCCTTCTCCTCAGTCGCCCCCATGTGTGACTGTGAGGGGTCGCTCAGCCAGATCATACCTCCGCAAGTCTGCATTTCTGCAGTTCTCCCCTGCAGTGGCTCCCTTCCCCTCCCCCTCGGTCTCCCGCACTGGGCTCTCCTCCTCTCCTTCCCAAGGCTCTGTCCACCTCTTCTCCCACTGGCTGGGTCCGTGCCACAGCATCTCCATATATCTCTCTGCATCACTCCGGGGCTGCCTCCGTCTCTGCTCCTGTCCCAGTGACTGTTCCCATGTCTCTCCATCGCCCCTCCCCTGGCTCCCCCGCACTCTGAGGCTCTTTCTCTGCCTCCTCATCTCTCCTATGTCCTCACCCCCTCCCTCCCCTTGCTCCTCAGACCTTGGTTTGTCCTGGGCCACCACAGCCATCACACTGTGTGACGCTGTCGAACGGGGTCTGTTTGCATCCCCGGGCTCCCCCCTCCTAGACTGCGAGCTCCCTGCAAGCAGAGGCTGTGTCCTGCTCCCCTGTGTCGCCCGAGCCTGACACCCAGGAGGCTCCCTGTAAAGCTCTGTGGAATGTGCTCGCACCCTTGTCACTTGGCGTTCTCTCCCTTTCACCATGTCCTTTATTCCCTGAGACACTGGGGTTCCTTTTCTCTGAGCCTCTGTGGTCACTTCTCTTCCTTTATCTAGATCTCCTGATATGGATCTGATTTGCTCTTTGTAAAGACTTTGGTTCATTCCTTGGTTCTGTCCTTGGGATCAGGCCTGCCTCCTCGCAGAGATATATTTTGGGTTACTGATGGATCTCTCTTTGGTTTCTGCATCTGCCTCCTCATTTCTGCCTGTCCCTCAATTCTAAACCCATCCTTTGCCCAGTCGTGTCAGACTCTCCCTACTTCTACCCCTCTTCCTCTTCTCTTCTCCCCCACCCCCACCTGGACCCTGGCCTTGCAGCCTTCCCAGCTCAGCTCCGCCCTCTCCCTCCTAGCCCACAGACTCCCACCACCGAGGTCTAGCTCCGTCTTGCGAATCCCGAGGCTTCTCTTTAGCCACGCCCCCGTCCGGGTCCCCACTAGCCTTGCCTTTCCCGCGGCCTCACCCCAGCCCCAGCACGGCCAGAAACCTCTCCGCTTAGTCCCGCCCCCGGTGCAGGCAGCGAT
Organism: Neomonachus schauinslandi; assembly: GCF_002201575.2. Taxonomy (NCBI): domain Eukaryota; kingdom Metazoa; phylum Chordata; class Mammalia; order Carnivora; family Phocidae; genus Neomonachus; species Neomonachus schauinslandi. Next base: position 7,729,410 of record NC_058413.1, on the reverse strand, counting down.
CCTATCAGAGGCCGCCTTGCCCGCCCCGCCCCGCCCACAGCACCTCCTCCGCGCACCGGCACCGCCTACCTGCCGGGTACCGCTCATTGACGGGCCAGCTGTCCACCTGCAGGGTGGCGTTGCCGCCACTTCGAGTGAAGCGCACCACGTGGTATTTGCCGTCGCTCACGATGGCGTTGGGCTCATCGATGGTAATGTCGTCCGTGCCCACATTAAAGATCACCCCCACGGTGCCCTGGTCCTGGGGACAAGGAGGCAGAGGTCAGCAACCGGGAGGGAATAACAGTTCACTCTTTCTAGAACTCCACCTGTGACCACCACTGGCCCAGATCTGTGGCACTTCACAGCTTTAAAACGCACATCTCCCCGTCATGCCTTTGCTGACCCTCTCACCTGCCCAAAGAGGTGGGCAGGCTTGCCTCTCTCCCACATGCAGGCATGGGAGTGACCTGAGATTCAGAGAGGTTGGGACCACGGTGGGGTGCAGAGCCCGGACCGGGAGCACTTCCACTAACCACACCTGCCTCTTGCCTTTTGGTTCGTTCAGAATATTCACAAATGTTTACAGGGCACCCATTCTGTGCAAGGGCCACTGAGCCCAGGCCCAAGACATGGTGGCTAGGACCAAGCCGGGGGCCAATGGAAGCTCAGAGGGTGGAGGATTCCCTAGGGCACGACCAACACTTTCCTCCATGCCAGAGGAAAGACTGGCCTCCCTGCTCCCTACCACCCACAGCCTCGAGCCTCCCCTTCCCTGCACGCTCAGCACTGAACAGGTCCCCTGGGGCCCCTGCACTAGGGCATCAACATGCTTCTGCTGGCAGCTCATCAGGCCCCATGTTGGTCAGGCCTGAGTGTGAAATCATAGGAGCAGAGGCAGGGTCTGAACTGTGTATTTTGGGGGGTGATGAGTATGGAAAGAGATCAGGGAGACAAACCAAAGTAGACTTACTAAGGAAAGATGAGCGTGTGGGTATAAGGGGTAGACGATGGGGCTGGGAGCTGAGGAAGGACACAAGAAGAAAGTGAGAGACCCAGGCCTGGAGAAGGGGAGCAAAGAGTCAGTCTCAGCAACCTCTGGGACCTAGGGTCCCAGGCTCTGGACACGGCAGGGCCTGGGGAACCCTGCAGAGGATCCAGCCCCAGTAGAGTTCTGTTGATGGCACCAGCGTGAGAGGGAGCACTTCACCAAACCCTAAAATGAGCCGGGCCCTCTCTTCTCTTCATCCCCACAGCAACCCTCTCAGGAAGCTGATGGCATTCCCAATTCACCAAGGAGAAAACTGAAGCTCAGGGAGGTTGAGCAACACCCCCAAATCCACATCACAGGAAAAGAACCCCAGATTTGAACCCCAGTTGGCCTGACTCCAAAGCCAGTGCGCTCTCCCTCCCACTGGTCTAGGGAGACACTGACTCAAACTGCAGAGGGATGATCTGAGCAGCTACTAAGGCCAACCCACCTGAGAGACCAAAGACACCTACCTAAAGAAGCCAGGGGAAGGCCCAGGAGGCCCTAAACCTGAGCCCCCATTCCATTCCCATGCACTTGCTGGCAGCACTTGAGCTCAGCCTCCTGAGTCCCCCACAGCCCTCCTCCTCCACAGGACAGACACCCACACAGGCTCACTTAGGCCCCATGAATCACACACAGTCATAGGATCCAGATCATCAGAGAATACACACACTCACAGGTCTTCCTGAAAGACTACCCCAGTCCAGCCTGGGCATGAGGGCCCATTCACCTGCCGACTCCTCATCCAACAGAGCCAAGCAGCTTGGTGGCACTGAGGATGGGATGCGGGGCTCACAGATGGGGCGGGGACTGGGGTTTTGCAGAGAGCTGGGCACAGGGTGGGCAGCTGTGGCTCACTTGGGAGATCCAGGCCTGATCCCTTCCCCCCTCGTGGGTCCAGTTCTCCCCCTCCTAGAACCTGGGAAAGCCCCCGCCACACACACACACACACACACACACACACACAGTCATACACGCATGCAGCATCTCTCCTCAGGTGCAGTAAAGCAGGGAAACTGAGGCCGGGCTCGCCTAACAAAGAGTACTCACAAGCCCCACGCACCCACCACCCACAGACTGACAACATCCCAGGGAGACTGGATGATCACATGCTCCCCACACACATGAGGGAAACAGCCGATGCTCCTCAGTACTATTATTAGCGATAACATCGCCCAGAATAGCATCAGCCCCTTGGATGCCTCGGGGGCTTTCTCCCCGTGAGGCTCAGGCCAGGCGGTGATGGTGGTCAAGGAGTAGAGGCCGCCTGGGAGCTGGGGTGCCAGGGAGGCCTGCCGGGGTGACTAGAAGGCAGGACACCTGGGTTTTCTAGGAGGCAGCCGAGCTCAGAGCCATACGCTCCGGGGGAGAGGCAGCTCCCAGAGCTGCTCCCGACGTGAAGTCAGTTGTCACTTCTGTTAAAGTCATTAATTCCTAATTCCCCAATTACCTCATTAGGCGGCAGTGGGGAGAACGCGGCCGCTCCTACAGCAAATAATTATGGGAGTCAAAATTAATTTGGCAAAGTGGAGCGACGCTTTATTAGAAACGTCAAATTGCTTTTCTCTTATTTTGCTGCCGCCTCCCCACTCTCTGAGAGCTGCTAGTGACTCGGCAGCAGGAGCTGGTGTGTTCCCAGGAGAGGAGTGGCTTGGGGGCTGCCCCCCAGGGGCTTCAGCCCTGCTGGCCGGCCTGGCACTCCCCTCAGAGCTGGCCTCTCCTGGAGCTCCCACCCTTCCTCTGGGGCCCCGGCCCTCACCTGGCGCCCCACCCCTGCCCTCTGCAGCACCAGGCCTCAGCCCTCCATAACCCTGAGCCAGGTGAGGCCTGGGGGACGCAGGAGAGAAGAGGGGGTCCCTTCTCCCTGCACCCCGAGCCCCTACACTGTCTCTTCAGCACTGAGGAGCCCTGTCTCCTGACCCCACAGGCACAAAGACCCGCAGGAGTGTTCAACGAGGCAGATGCAGAGCACAGGCACATCTGGAATCCCAGACGCTCGGGGTGGGGCTGATACTGAGCGCTTCCTGCAGGCCGGGCCGTGTCCCGAGGGTTTGACACACACAGTCTCACTGGAACCTCACAGACTCCCTTTGTCCTTTTACCGTCCTGTTATTGGGCCACTCCACAGATGAGGACACTGAGGCTCGTGGGGTGAGTGCACGAGGCCAGAGCAAGGAAGTGACAGAGCTGAGACTCAAGCCCAGGCCGTCAGCTCCGAAGCCATGGCTGAACTCTCGCGAGTGTGCGGAGACAGAGCACAGCCCTCACTCCCAGACAGGGCCACGGGGACACAGCCACAGCCGCCACAGGGCCAGGAGACTGGAGTAACAGCACATACCACTCCGCCGGGGAAGGCCCACAGGGAGAGGCACACGCGATCAGAGGCCGCGAGCCTCTCCCCCATGGTCCCTCGAGGTCCCACTGTCACTCCTGACACCATCAGTAAGCACCCAGCCCCACACGCCACACACACTCATGTGTGCCATCCACAGCCACGGTCTCTCACCTCCAGCCGGAGACACTGTCCCGCTCACACAGGCACGAACCTTCCAGGCCTTCTCCCCCAGCGACTCGCCCCTCCGCACCCCTTTCCTACATGCTTCTCTGCCTGGCCTCCTCCGTCCAGCACCCAGCAGCTGCCGCTCCCACTCCAGCTCCACTCCGCCCACGGGACATCTCACACCTCCTGCCTTTGCTCCCTGGTGTTGGGGGAGGTGTGTGCAGCCGGGGGACCCTGAAAAGCTGATGTGCACAGAGGGGCCAGTTGCCACGGTCCAGTCAGATGGGGAGAGGCCAGAGCTCAAACATGCTTCCTCGGTCCCCCTAAAGCCCGGGGCCCCCTCACCCAGATCTTTCCAGCACAGAGAGCCTGGCCACCTTGCTCGACCCCCCGGCTCAGGGGGTCCTGGCCATGGTCAGCACGTGGGATGTGGGCAGCAGGGGACTTACAGGTGGAAGTGCAGAGTGAGGTCAGAGGCCCAGGGGTTAAGACCATGAGAAGGGGACAGGGGAGAGGCTAAGTGCAGAAATGAAACAGAGCAAGGCCTGAGGCCACTGGGAAGAGTGTGGGGTAGGACTAGAGATGGGGAAAGGGTCAAGGAAGGAAAGGGGCTACCTGAAGACCAGAGTTAAGATGAAAACTGAGAGGAGCCGTGAATATGGTGGGGGGGGTGGGTCAGGGCATGGTATGACAGGGGGTTATGGCAGGTAGGGCATATGGTGGGCAGGGGGGTATGATGGGTAGTGCATATGGTGGGTAGAGGGGTATGGTGGGCAGGGGGTATGGCAAGAATGGCGGGTATGCAGGTAGGGTGGGTAGGACATATGGCGAATGGGGGTGTATGGTGGGTAGGGGGGTATGGTGGGTAGACAGTATGGTGGGCAGGGGGGTATGAATGGTGGGTATGGCAGGTAGGGTGGGTGGGGGTGTATGGTGGGGAGGGGGTATGGCGGGTAGGGTGTAAAGTGGATAGGGGTTATGGTGGGTAGAGGGGCATGGCGGGCAGGGGGG
>NC_058413.1:7717369-7724787 GCF_002201575.2 Neomonachus schauinslandi | reverse complement strand
TTATGGCAGGTAAGGGGGTATGGTGGGTGGGGGGTATGGTGGGTGGGGGGTATGCTGGGCAGGGGGATATGCAATAACGGTGGATATGGCAGGTAGCGTGGAAGGGGGTTATGAAGTGTAGGGGGGCAGGGGTAGGGCGGGTAGGGCAGATAGGGGCAGGTCTGGCAGGAGGCCCAGAGGGAGGCACTAGAAAGTGGCAGAGGTTGAGGCGGGGAGATGGGCAAAAAAGGGCGGAGCCAAGTGGGCCAGGAGGTCCAGGTGGGGATGTGGAGCTGGGCCAAGAGGTTAGAGAGGAGGGAGCTTGGCAGAGAGGGTACAGGGGAGGCAGGGTAAAGGGGCTGCTGGGAGGGCAAAGGTCATGGGAGCGGAGGTTAAGGGCAGAGCATAGGCAGCCGCAGATCTACAAGCAAGGTGCGGAGCAGGCACGGACTGCACTGGGGCCAGGAGATGTGAAGAAGCAGAGCGAGATAGGGACGCCCGGGTGGCTCAGTTGTTAAGCATCTGCCTTTGGCTCAGGTCATGGTCCCAGGGTCCTGGGATCGAGCCTTGCATCGGGTTCCCTGCTCAGCAGGAAGCCTGCTTCTCCCTCTCCCACTCCCCCTGCTTGTGTTCCCTCTCTCACTGTCTCTCTCTGTCAAATAAATAAAATCTTAAAAAAAAAAAAAAGTTAAAAAAAAAGAAGCAGAGCGAGAATCCAGGCAGGACACAGTGGGCTGCCCTGGGTGGTCTAGCAGTGAGCAGGCCAGTCACCATGTGGGGATGCTTCATGGGCTGCAAGAAGGCCCAGAAGGCTCAAGGAGGCCCTGTGTTCAGGAAGGTCAGAAGACACAGATGGAGTCAGGGAGTGGGGAGTGGAAAGCTTCCAATCAGCTAGGGTGGCTCCGGGAATGCATGACAGGAAGGGAGTGGGCCTCAGAGGCAGAGCCACACAGAGGGACCTCCAGGAATTGGGGAACACATGAGGGAAGATTCGAGGTGCTGATCCCATGGCAATGAGGAGACTGAGTAGATCTGGGGTAGGAAGACCAGGGGCGGCGGGGCGGTGGGGGCAAGGGCCAGCGCCCTAGATCCTTACGATGTGCAGCTGTAAGTAGTCTCCGAGGCCGGAGGCACTGTCCACCCGCACCAGTACGGCACTCCGCTGGTGCGTGCTGAAGCCCACGGCCAGGCGGTCCATCCTCGTGCTGGGCCGGTCATTGGGGGGCCACGTGTAGGTGATGAGCGCTCCCCCCTTCCCAAAGATGTATGTGGTCCCGGCTGCAAAGAGAAGGGAGAAAGGGACATGTGACTTCAGGCGAGCGAAATTGGCAGGTCCTAGGGACTGCAACCAGAGCACAGGGCCACTGGGCTTGGGCTGTGATGCCGACAGCAGCCGCCAGCCCTGCAGTCCTCGGGAACAGTTGGCGGGCGGGTGCCCGGTGAGAGCCCGTGCACGCGCAGAGACAGATGTAGCTGCCTCATCAAGAATTCTAGCTTTAATTACAGCAAAACAGAGAGGCAACAGAGAGAGTGACACTGAGAGAGAACCCAGAGAGAGGCTGCAAGGGAATCGAGAAGTGTACGGAGGACAGGTGGGCCCCAGGGGGCCTGGGCCCCACCAGCTCAACTTCTCTCAGCGCTGGCGGAGGTGACAGATTAGAGGTGTGGGCTTCCGTGGGGCCAAGCTGAGCAGGCACCAAGGCGAAAGGAGCCCCAGGCGATGGCGAGAGGCACAGGGGCTGTGTTCAGCTCTGACTCATAGCCCACAGCCTGGCACCCTTCCACCACCTGCCCCCACCCCCTCCCAAGCCCCTGGAAATCCTGGTCCCAGTTTGCCCAGGACTCCTTGCTTCCACTCCCAATTAGGGGGCTGCCTGGGTCCCAAAAGAGGGGGTGCCTGGAGCCTTACCCGGCAAAGAAGAGACAGGTATTGGGGCTGGGGGTGTGGTAGTATGGAATAGAGACTGACAGCCAGAAGAGGAAGGAGGCAGAGAGACAGATGGACAGAGAGGGACAGAGAGGGGTGTAGGTGAGAGAAAGTGGGAGAATGGGAGCCAGAGATGAAGGCTCCCTCTTCCTGCCCTCCCCCACCCCACCTTCCCTCCCCCTCTTAGTCTCCTCCATCCGGCTGCCTGCCGGGGGCGGGTGTGAGGTCCCTAACGATCTCAGCCCCAAAATAAACCCCATTAGTCGCCATGTTCCCTCCTGCGGCTGACTGGGCTCCCTGGGGGGGAGGGGGGGGCAGATGGATGGCTGGGTGGGGGCTGGGGGCTGGTCACCCAGTTTCCGGGAAGGGAGACTTGTCTGGGAAGCCTTAGAGGACTAGTACTCTGGGGCCTTCAGAGAAGGAAGAGAACAATCTTGCATTTTTTAGGACATAAATGGAGCAGATGAGATTCATAAAATGCTTAATTAAATAATTAGCCACTAACAAGTCCTCTCAAAGCACTTCTTGGGGGGAGGGGGTTCAGGGGAGGACTTATCCGGAGAGAGAAAGGCAGGTGGGGCCTGAGGGCAAAAGCCTGAAGTAGCCTGGGAGGAAAGGGGGGCCTCCAGGTAGGATGGGAAGCCCTGGGGTCAGGGAGCTAGGAGCCAGGGAGGCCAGGCCAGAGGAGGGCCTGAGGCCTGAGACACTTCAGAGGAGCGCAAACCCGCTCCATGTTTGCTCCATCAAGAGGACAGCCCAGGGCGCCTGGGTGGCTCAGATGGTTAAGCGTCTGCCTTCGGCTCGGCTCATGATCCCGGGGTCCTGGGATCGAGCCCCACATCGGGCTTCCTTTGCTCTGCGGGGAGCCTGCTTCTCCCTCTCCCTCTGCCTCTCCCACTGCTCGTGCTCTCTCTCTCTCTGTATCTCTGTGTCTCAAATGAATAAATAAAATCTAAAAAAAAATAAAAATAAAAAGAGGGCAGCCCAGCTGGTAACACTAAGGCCCCTCAAGCACCTTGGGGCGTCTCTCACCTCAGGGACTAGGAGCCCCAGTGCAGTTTGGACCAGCAGGGATGAGAGGGCTCTACCCCAGGAAGCTCCCAGGCCCCTGAAGGAGAGTAGACTCCGAGGGCCTTGGAGGGAGGCGCCATCTGCACCACCTGCAGGCCCAGGACAGAGCTGAGAAGGGAAGGCTGCTGCCTGGGTCCCAGAGAGGCAGTGAGGCCAGCAGGGCTTGGGGGTGGGGGGGTGGCAGGAGCTGTTCTCCAGAGCACTTGTCATCAATGCCCTCCATCTCCCCAGATCTGGCCAGAGAGGAGAGATGACCCTGGCTCAAGGGCAGGGCAGGGCAGGCGGGAAAGAACCACCCTGATGCCTAATAACTGGCAGACAGAGGGAGCTTGGCTCTGCCCCCTGCCCCCTGCCCCCAGACCAGGTATCCTTTATACCTGGGGGCCCTGGAGGTCCTGTGGTAAGGGCAGGACCCTCAGGATGGGGGCCCCAGGATTAGGTAGGCGAGCTGGCTGGAGGTAGGGTACACAGTGAGCCACACCCCCACCCCAGGCGGGTCACTTGCCCGGAAGGGGCTGGGCCTGCAAGCCAGGAGCAGGGTAGGCCTCAGCCGGGAGCAGCCTTTCCACTCCCAACACTGCAGCACTCTGGAAAACCGGCTGTTTCCATGGCAACCATAATACCCAGGGTCCTCCCTTCCCCCTCCACTCACAAGCTGTAAGTCCCAATTTGGGGTGTGGGGAGGGCCGGGGGAACTGAGATTGCTGACCTTCCTCCACACAGCTCCCCTCCCAGCCTCCCTGACCAGAGGCCGCTGCCTCTTCACCTCATGGGCTTCAGGGCCCCCCAGGTCAGACGCAGGAGGGGCTCATTGGGTTTCTTGGTCCCTCAGACCCGCCAAACCCCATGTCCATGGGACCTGCTTCCAAACCTCCCAGGTCTAAGGGAAAGGAAGCCCTTCCTCCTCACTTCCTCACCCCAGGAACCCAGACAGCACATCGCCTTGGAGAGAACCCTGCCTGAGCCCAGAGAGGGCCTGAGGAGCAGGCAGGCCCCACTCCCCACAGGCACTGCGGCCTCCTGCTGGCACCCAAGCCCCAGGCCCCACAGCAGACCCATCCCCAGGAAGGCACCCACAGACCCCACACCCACACCCAGGCGATGACACACCCAGCTGCACACAAAGACCCAGTGTGGAGAGGAGACACGAGGCAGCACGGCGGGGAGCACACAAAGACGGGCTTGGCAGGCAGCAAGGACAGGGGCTGGCTGGGCACAGGACAGGACGGCCACACGTCCCCGCCCCCGAGGCCAAAGGGCACCCCGCCCCGAGCCCTCCAGCCCCCGGTTCCCGGTCCCCAGCCCAGGCCCTGCTCAGCCCGGCTTCCCCCGGGGTTTACTACCCAGCTGTTCTAACCCTGCAGCCAGTTTATTACACGGGGCAGGCCTGTTAAAGCCTAAGGGTGTTTATTACACTGTGGGGGAATCGGGTGGAGATACACGTGTCTTGCACCGACAAGGTTGAATGGCTTATTGGACTGGGGCAGCAGTAATTACCCTGGGGAGACATTTCTCCCTCCAGAAGGGGGGGTGGATGGCAGGCAGGAGGGTAGGGCCCTGAAGGTAACTCCCGCCTCTCCCCCCACCCCACCCCCTGCAAGCTGTCCTCCACGCCCCTGGCCACCAGACTCCCGGGGGCACGGAGACAAAGAGCCCAGGACACCACACGGCATCCAGAACCTCTGAAAGTTTCCAGAAAGGGCTCCGGGGTAGGGGCCTAAACCAAGGCCCAGAATGTTACTCTAGGATGGCCCAGACCCACTGTCTTTGACCTCCCCATCTAGCTAGTGAGCTACATAGTGCCTAGCAGGGGGGAGGGGGGGCATACAACCCTGAAGCCCAAGGCAAGAGAGCCTCTGGCCACACACAAGGTGCCACGGGCCCAGGTACCCACCACCAACGGCCCAGAGCTGGCACCTTCTGTCCACACCCAACATCGTCTGGGCCTCCTGGACCCCAAAATTCACTGATCCCAGTAAAACACTAAATGATCAAGAATCTTCCATAGAGTTCCCACACACCTGCATTCTAGAAAAACAGAACAACCAACCATTAATAATGGTTAGCTAACGCAGACCCAAACAATAAACTCATTTCTTGTAAAAAAAAAAAAAAAACACCCACAAAGCGATGCCCCTGTGGTTAAAACTACACGTGCAGACCCTCCGCCTGCCGGCCTCCCTGCAGCATCAGAAGCCATGACAAAAACCTTCTGGTAGACCTAGAATCTGAGAAGCTAAAACTCCTGTACAATCCCAAAAAGCCATGGTCCTGGGTGCCCATAGCCTGTACCTGCTCTTTGTATATGGACCTCCACAACCCAGGGGCACCTCCACAGGTCCACATCCCTGGGCTCAGCTCTCTTGATAGAACGATATTCCTTCAATTCTTGTGTCCATTCTTGGCCATAACCACCCAGTCAGAAACCCAAGTTAACACACCCCCTTTCAGAATCAAGATCAATGCCAGCCCCCTTTAGAAGCAAGCTAGAGTGATGAATCCAGAACCCTGGAAGCTACTGACTCAGAACTGAGGCTGGAATTGACCCCACCCCCTCCCCCATCCGCTTCAGGGAGTAGCAGAAATGAAGGTCGGAGGGGCTGAAAGGCTCTGAAACCAAAATCGGGGTCAAGGACCAGGAGAGTGTCACCCCCTCGAGGCATTTTTAGGAGCCAGGTGTACTGGTCCCCCCATGCCCAGACTGACATCTGGTGCAGGGGTGTCAATGGGTGTCTGGCAGGTCTGTAGGGATATTATGTAACAGGAGGGGTTGAGAAATGGAAGGTAAATGGAGGAAAGAGTGAAGAGAAGGAGGGAAGGAAGGCAAAGAGAAATACATGGAGAAGCGAGTGCAGAAGGAGAGGCTCCCTCACACTGGGGGATGCTAGGGAGATGTTGGGGCAGAGAGGAAGGATCTCCTCCCACCTAGAAAGCTCTCCCAAGCTGGCCTCTTCCTCTAGCCAAGCATGGGGTCCCAAGGGAAGCCTTCCCTTCACCTCTCCTCATGACTAAGGTCCGCACAGGTGGGGGTCACCCATAATAGATGGCCTCCTCCCTACTCTTCTAGCTGCCCTTTGACCCTCTTCCCTCCTCTCACCTGCCTGACCCTTTCTGGCTCCTCCCTTCAGGCTCCTACCACCTTCCATCCCTGTCCTGCAGCACCCTCCTTTTCCCCTCTGCAGCCATTAGCCCTCTTGGGGCTGTTCTTCTCCTCTGCACAGCAAGAGGGTGGCCATCTCTGAGGCAACCCCAACACCAACATTCCATACACACACACACACACACACACACACACATGCTCTCTCCTCCATTTTCTCTCCTGGTCTCCCAGCTCTTTGCATCCTGACTCCAGCTCCTTCACTGAGCCTCCCTGTGCCACTCAGCTCCAAGGAAGGCCCCTCCTTCCAATCTGCTCACCTCCCCTGAGCCAGCTCCTCTCTCGATCCCTTCTTCTTTCACCTCTGGTCCTCTGGCCCTCCCCGCACACACTCTCCCCCAATATCCCTGTCTCCCCTTCTGTATCTCACCCCTCCTTGTCTCACCTCAGTGCCCAGAAAGACCACGTCCTATCTGGGCCCCTTTGGGAGCAACACTGGGCCTCTGGGGAGCCAGAGGAGCAATGAAGAGGAAGAAGGAAGGCACAGAGGGCCAGAGAGCTCATGGGGAGAAAAAGAGAGTCAAGAGTCAGAGAAGGTGCAGGCTAGGAAAGTGGAGGAAGAGAGAGATGAGAGAGAGTGCTGCATGGAGAGGACCCTAGCTGGGACAGGGACAGAGATGAGCAGAGGGACACTGCGCTGGGGAAGAGAGAAGAAAGCAATGGAGAGGGGGCTGGCAAGAGACCACTCTTGGGAAGTGTACAAAGACAGCATAGAGGCAAGAAAAATGAGCTAAAGACGAAGTAGGAGAGCAGGGGAGAGTAGAAACGGGGTGAAAAGATTGGAAGGGACATGGGGCAAAGGTTGGGAAGCAAGGATGGACAGATGCGGAGCGGGACTGGGGAGGCAGAGGTGAGCGCAGACCCGGTAGGCCCTGAGAGGCATGGCTGGGAAGGGAGAAAGATATAAGTGTGGAAGATGAGGGAGGAACAAAAGTGGAGTAAAAAAAAATATGAGAGGTGATGGATGGGCAGAAATGGGAAGTGATGGAAGCACAGAAATGGGAGGCAACAAGGGTACAGAGTGAGAACTGGTGACAGTACAGTGATGAGAGCCCAGGAGAGTCAAGATAAAAGGTGATGGGACCTTGGAGATGTCAGGACACCATGGGAGTCAAGATGGGAGGTGATGGGGGATAGGTCTAGGAGGCAAAGGAGGTATAGAGATGAGAGGTGATGGGGGCACAGGTCTAGGAGGTGAAGGAGGTGAAGGAGGTACAGAGATGGGAGGTGATGGGGCACAGGTCTAGGAGGTGAAGGAGGTACAGAGATGGGAGGTGATGGGGG
>NC_058413.1:7623359-7717359 GCF_002201575.2 Neomonachus schauinslandi | reverse complement strand
GGGGACAGGTCTAGGAGGCGAAGGAGGTACAGAGATGGGAGGTGATGTAAGTGCAGAAGCAGGAAGTAAGAGAGGTACAGAGTTGGGGGGCCCTCTATGGAAGTTGATGGCAGTATACAGGGAAGGGAAGTGATGAGTGGACTAAAATGGGAGGTGATGGGGCCTCTGGGATGGGAAGTGACAGGGGGTCTGAGGTGGAATGTGGAGGGACTGAGGTGGGAAGTGATGGGGTCTGGCATGGAAACGAGGTGAAATGGGAAGATGGCCGGACATGGAGGTGATGGATAGTGCACAGACAGAAGGTGTGGGGTGCAGTGATGGGAAGTGAGAGGCCACAAGACCAGGAAGGACAGAGATGGAAGGCGACAGGTACAGAGTCAGAAATGGTATACAGAGAACCTTGGGGTTGAAGCTATGAAGCAATGAGGGACCTGAGACGGGAGGTGATGCAGGCCGGAAACAAGTGATAGAGGTTGGAAATGGAAGGTGATGAGGTCTGAGAAGGAAGATGAAGTAGGTTTTGAGATGGAAGGTTATGAGGGGCTTAGATAAGAGGTGACAGTGGGAAGTAAGAAAAGCCTGCCACAAGAGGCTATGGGGAGACTGGGCGGGGAGGTGATGGGGAGCCTGGAGTGGGGGTGATGGGGTGATAGGGAGGCTGGAATGGGGGTGAGGGAGAGACTGGGAGGAGGGGTGATGGGGAGATGGACTGGGAGATTACAGGGAGCCTGGGTTGGAAGGTGATGGAGAGCCCAGGATGGGGGAACGTAATCTCTAAGCAACTGGACTGCAGAGGTGAGAGATGCTGGGGGTCAGAGGTGGAGGCAGAGCAGAGAAGAAGGGGCATGCAAAGGAGAAAGGAAGCTGGGAGAGGGCTGGGACAGTGGAAGGAGCCGCCTGTTTGGGAGGTGATGGAAGGACAGTAGGGAGGACAGAAAGGATGGTTGCTGGAGGGACAGAGGTGAAAAAGACGGGCATGGAGAGGTGAAAGAGGAAGAGCTGGCACATGTCAGAGGCAGAGATGACAGATGGGACAGAGGGGAGCACAGATGGGGGGACACAGATAAGAACCCAGGCACAGAGATGCTAGAGCAGCCATGGGAAGGTAGGGAGAGGTAGAGGTGGAGGTAAGGCGGCTGGAGAGATGGTAAGGGGCAGAGATGGAGGAGATGGTGAAGGAGAGAGACCGGGTAGGGGCGAACTGGACAGAGGATGAAAGGACAGAGACGGGGACGGGACGGAGCGGAAACAGGAAGGTGATGACAAACCCCAGACGGGGAGAAGGAGGTGAAGGTGAGGCAAGAGATGAGTGATGGAGGCAGAGCTGAGGGCGAGGAGGAAGCGGCTGATGGAGAGGCGAGGGCGGGGCTAAGAAGATGGGAGCCGGAGCTGGCCGGTGAGGGAGCGCGGTCCCGCGAAGCAGAGGGCGCCGGGCCGGGCGCGCACAAGCCGGGGTGCGGCCCGCAGGGCCAGGGCCGCGCGCACGGGAGGCCCGGGGAGGGGGCGCGGGGTGGGGGCGCGGCGGCCGGCCACGGCAGCGCCACTTACCGTGCCCGCCGCGGGTGAGGAAGGGCATGCGGTTGATGGCGATGGGCACGGTGCCGTGCTTGCTGTGGAAGTGGTGGACGTGGTGGGTGGTGCTGAGGCTGGAGGAGACCCGGGCCCCCTCGGCCGCCCCCAGCAACAGCAGCAGCAGCAGCAGCAGCAGCGGCGGCGGCGGCGGCGGCGGCGGCAGCGGCGGCGGCGTCAGGGGCCCGGCCAGGGCGGGGGGGGGCGGCGCGGGCACCCCCCCGGCCCGCTCCCCCCGGGGGGCATTTCGGCCCGGGGGCGGCCGCCTCACAGCCCCATGGCCGGGGGCGGGGACGCGGGGCTGTGCAGCCCCGCGAAGCCCCCCTCCGGCTCCGAGCCCCGGGAGGGGGGGATAGGGGGGTGAAGAGAAGGCAAACCAGAGCCCAAGCCTCGGTCCGGAGCCAACGAAATCAACTGGATCCCGCCGGGGAATCCGAGGTCCGCCGAGCGGCAACGCCAAGGTCCAGGACGCCTGGGTCCATCCCGAGGAGCTAAGGGGCTGCCCGCATCCCGGCGGGGTCGGAGCGGCGCAGGAAGGCCGTCAGAAACCCGGGGGAGCGCCCGGGGGAGGGGGCATGGTGCCGGGTGGAGAGGCAGGGGAGGCGCGGGGGCCAAGCAGGGATGGGAGAGCGGGGGAAATCCTGCGGAAAAACCGAGCCGGGGGGAGGGGACTGGAGGGGAGAAGCGGGAGACCGACGGAGACTAGAGCCGGCCGCGCCGCTGCTGCCGCTGCCGCCCGACGGAGGCCCGGGGAAAGGAGGGAGCGGCCGAGGTGGGTGGGGGGAGGGCGGGAGAAGGGAGGAGGGAAGCAAATCCGGGTGAGGGGGGAATGAAGGCAGGAGAGGAGGGGAGAGGAGAGGAGGGGAGCGGGGCTGAGCAGAGGAAAGGCGCGAGCCTGCGAGATTCCGGCGGAGAGATGGAGGCAGCGGAGTGTTGCTGCAGAGGCTGAGGGCTGAAGGGGAGAGGGAGGGAGGGAGACAGGAAGGGAGGAAAGGAGAGGAGTGGAGAGGGGAGGGGAGGGGAGAGGGAGCGCGGGAGGAGGAGGGGGCAGGGCAAAGGGACCCGAGCGGCTCCCGATCTGCGGGCGGCGCTGGGCAGCTCCGCCGCACGGCACCTGGCTAGCCCGCTAGGCGCTCGCCTCTCCTCTGCGCGCGCCCCGCCCCGCCCCTCCCCCGCGCCCGGGCGCGCGCCACCCTCCCGCCCGCTCCAGAGAAGAGGCCCTGCTGAATAATTGAACAGGACTGAGGCTAGCAAGAGAGGCAGCTCTCTTCCTCCTCCTTCCCTTCCCCCGCACCTGGACGAACCCCAATAGGGCTCTCTGGTCCAGCACGCAGAGATGTGGCCACGGCCACCTCTGCACGCACCCCTCGGAACACACGTGCACGCTAGGATGTGGACGGGTATGGAGACACCCACGTGCGCATACAGGCACCGGTGGGCGCGCAGACACACACAGGCTCAGACACATACATGCATACATGTGCTCATAGACACTGGCACACGGACTCACAGTCAGCGCGGGGGAGGGGCATGGGGTATACACGTGGACAGAGGCACACATCTGCGCACACATACATGTTTGGCCACGAGCGATGAACAGCCAACATACACACAGACACCTCCTCCCAGCTTACCCTCCAAAAACAATGACCCAGAGCCTCAAAGGTACTCAAGAGTAAGACATGTCACACACGCATAGTCTTCTCACCACCTCCCCAAAAGGATGCTCCCCTACCCCCTGGACACCCCTGCTGGACTCCTCCAATCCTTCCTCTCCACTCCCCCTGCCCCTCCGCCAGCCTCAACCTCTCCCTCCACGGAGTTTCGAGGACACCTGTCCACTGAGTGTCCCACGTAAGACAAAACCCTTCCTGGGTCACTTATGTTCAGCTGAGGAAGCCACTTAATCTAGGTGCCCCTCCACTGGGATCTGCCCCCTCCCCAGAGTTTTGGGGACCTCTGGAAAACACTTGTCATAGCCCAAGAGGTAAGTGCAGAGAGGCTCCCTTTCCCTCATCTGGATGTGACCTCTGCACCCACATCAATCTGGGTTGGGTTAGGACCAGGGAAGGGGGGTTATGTGGGGGAGAGCCAGAGGGTAAAGAAAGGAAAAGGGAGGGAGGTGGACATGGACCTGGAAGGAGCCAAAGAAATAGTGGGGTAGAGTGGGGAGTAGAGGTGGTGAAGAAAGGGCAAAAGGAAGGGGGAGGTGATGTGAGAAAGGGGAGAGGGAATGGGGGGCGCCCAGGGAGGAGAGGGCTGGCTCCTGCTTATCCATTCTGAATTCCATCTTGGAGCAAAAACTGTCACCAAGAGCCGCGCACGTGCTTCAAGCAGCTCCCGAATGCAGTCAGCACCCGGGACAGCTCCTCTGTTGCCACTGCCACCTCCCCAACCTCGTGAGCTGACAGGGGCCCCCGTTTGGCCCCAGGCCCTCCAGAAGTGAAGAAGGGGTTCCTCAGAAGAGAAGGCTACAAGGTGCTACAGGGCTTCAGGAGGGAGGAGAGTAGAGACAGCAGCCTGCGAAGCAGGGCCGGGGCCCCCAAAGCCTTGTCCTCCGGCCCTCTCCGGCCCATTCTTATGCCCCTGGCTCTGGAATAGAGACTGACAGAGCTCTGAGCAGGCAGAAAATGTATGGTCCCCGAGGGAGGGAGGGAGGGGCCGGTGGCAGTGAGAGGAGAGGAAGGGAAACCGCCTAGAGGCCAATCAATATCAGTGAGTGGGAAGTAGAGAGAGTTGGAGGGGGTGACGCTGGGGAGCCAGGGGAGAGACAGAGGGTACAAAAGAAGAGAGGTGTGCGAGAGATCAATAGAGGCTGCAGAGAGGGACAGAGCAAGAGGATGAGCTGAGAAACAGAGACAGGGGCAGACTTGGTGAAGAGCTGCCTGCCTGCGAGGGGTGGGCTCTGAAAGACAGAACCCCGGAGCAGAACTGATGGGAGTGCCTGGGTCCCGAACCCGAGCGCCTGGGTCCTGAACCCCAGCCCCATGGCAGGGAGTGTCCCTCCTTCTCTCTTCCCTTCCTCTCTCTCGCTCCATATTCTCTTTTTCATTCTCTCTCCACTTTCCTCTCTCTCAGGGCAGAGATGGGTTCCCTCCTGTTAAATCTCCTGCCTTCTCAGAGCAGACTAATGAGCTTTAAAGGGACACAGAGGTCCTTCACACCCCATGTCACAGATGGAGAAACTGAGGCCACAAGTTGGGAAAGTCTGTCTGGAATGAAGGTCAGACCTCTCCTCATCCCAGTCTCTCCCCCACGAGACAACCCCAACCCTCTGAAGACACCCTGGCCAGGCCCACCCTCCTCCCTGTCTTCAGGCACAGAGCCCCTTGGTGCCCAGGGGTAGAGTGAACTGAACAGGTCTCTCGGCCAGGTTCCTGCTTGGCCTTGTGCCTCAATCGGGCCCCGTCAAGACCAGCCATAGAGAGGCAGCATGAACAAGAAATAGCCGAGCCGTGGAGACTTAGGAGACACAACCCCCAGAGAAGAGGGAAGTATGGTTTGGGGAGCAACGGCAGAGCCCCCAGCCCCAGGTTCCCGCCCTGCCCTTCTCGGAAGGTCCCCCAGGGCTGGCATTTGGAGAAACAGCAGGCAGAATCCCGCCGGCTGCCAGGCTGCACCCACCTTGTCTTTACGTGCATGGCTCTGCTCAGGCTCTGCCACCAGACACACAGACCAATGCTCGGGGATGGTGATTCTTCCTGAGACGTGCCCTGCTCCCCAGCCCCGATTACCCCTGCCTCCCACCTGCCTGGAACCTGGAAAAGCTCTTCCAGCCTCTCTTCCCACCCTTGCTAAAAGATGGCGTGACTCCCTAAACCCCCACCAATCACTATGCCGGCTTCCAGAAGGCTCCAGTGTGTGGGCCTGTAGCAGTGACAATGGGCAGTGGCATTTCTTGACCGTGATCCCTTGCACCCCAGGCAAGAAATGCCCACTATTAGCACCCGCAGCACCCGGGGCCTAAATGAGCAGCAGGAGGTAACAGAGGCAGCAGCTCCTAGGGCCTAGCTGCACTCTGCCCCCAGCACCCTAGGACTTAGGGCATGCGGCCTCGGGGTCCTCATCAGTTAAACAGGATGGTCAGTCTCCATCCCCCTGTCTTCATTGAGGAACAAATTCAAAGGGCCCGTAAGCTGCCAAACACTAAACAATCAGCGGACATTGCTACTATTAAGAAGCAAAGTTACCACCATCTCCAGATCTCCTGTGTACAGCGACTGAGCTGGGTAGAAAGAGGCCTAGCCCTGTCTTTATTCCCCAGTAGCCAGGGCTCGAGTGTCCCTGAGCTGGCCCTCGCCTGGAGGCTTTGGAAGGAACAGAGAGCAGCAGGTCAGATGAGAAAATCCTGGAGACAAGAGGGGGATGTGGAGGTTCTCAAGGCTGGGCCATGCCTGAGAGCACCAGGACAATGCTGAGGGAGACGGGCTAGACATACTTCCAGAGGAGAAGGAAAAAACCAAGGCCTGCCAAGAGCCCAAGCCCCCAAACAGGCAGGTTTATCCAGTAAGAAACTCAGGACTCAGGCCCAGATGACGAAGGCTCCAAGGTCTGTCAAGGAGGCAAAGGCAGCGACCCCAGTTCTTAGCCCAGATCTACTATTAACTACCCCCCCAGAAATCCACCCACCCCTCCGGGCCTCAGTTTCCATCTTTGTAAAATGAAGCCCAGTGCTGCGTCGTGGTGTGTGTGTGTGTGTGTATGTGTGCGTGTGCGTGTGTGTGTGTGTATGTGTGTCTTTCTGCAGGCCTCTGACTTGTCACATCCCTAGTCTCTCAGCAGGGCTACTCCAAGGAAGACCATTCAGGTGATGCCTGAGAAGGCTGCCCTCTCCCCAGCTGCTGCCCCAGCCCAATCATCCAAGAGAAACGCCACAGCCCCCCTCAGATAGGAGGTCACCTCTCCCCACTGCCTGCCCCAAGCTCTCACCAGCTGCTGGCCACCAACCACGAGGGAGTGGAGACGGCTGCTCACCCTGCGCTCTCCAGGGAGGGGCCTCAAACAACATGCAAGTTGGCAGACAGATGCCCAGACGGGGAGGAGAAGAACCAGACAAGGACATGGAGGAGTGTCCTTGTGGCCCCAAGGGACAACTTGCAGAGATTTTCCAGGAGGCGGGGGGATAAGGGACCTGCACAGCTGGGGTCTAGGGAAGCTAGCTAGGCCTGGCCTTCCGGGAACCTCCTGAGCCTGCCCCTTGGGAGTGGGCCCACTCTGGGCAAGAAATAAGAGACTTCCACTGCACGCTTCAGAGGGCACCAGAGGAAAGGGGGTGCAGGTCAACGCCTGCCCCCTATCCTGCACCATAGCATGTATGTGGAGCTACAAATAAGACACGGAAGACTATCACCCAAATCTCACGGGGATAGCAACAGAGGCTGATGCCTTTGGTTATAGGTGAAGGGAGCAGTGTCCAACCAGCTCCGACCGAGGAGAGGAGGCCATCTGTCAACAGATCGCCCCAGGGACTCAGCAGCAGCAATCCTGCACGGGCCCAAAAGAAAAGACTCCAGAGTGGACCGTAGCCAGCAGCTCCCTTGGCTCTCATGGCAGGAAGGGATAAGAAGGAAGCAAGCAGCATGGCTCTCGGAGACTCCCCCCTCCTCCCAGAAAGTCCCCATAGCTGGGCATGGGCCAGGAACCCCCCTCCCCGGGCACTCACGGTCGTTGCAGACAGGGCCTCCATAGGAAGTCATGGTGCAGTCACAGGTGAAGCCGTCCCACTGCTGCAGGCAAACGCCCTGGTTGGCACAGGACTCTTCGGTGCAGGTGGTGCTGGGGCCTGGAAGAGGCAGGAGGAAGGAACACCCCCCGCTCAGCCAAGCCCCTTCCCTCCCCAGGAGGTGTGGAAGCTTCAGAGCCAGGCGGGAGGTCCTGCTCTCAACCCTGCCAGATTGGAAGGGCCAAATCCTGACAGGGGCATGGGGGGCGGGGAGTGGACGGGTGCTCAGGGACTGCTAGGCTGGGCCTTGAACTATGATAAGGGACCAGGGTAAGAGGCAACAGGAAGGGCAAACGACCCTTCACCCTCTGCACCCCTGCCCCAGAGCCGCCCCGATGCACCCCTGCAGCTTGGCCCTCCTGCAGCCTGTAGTCACCCCTAACTCCTCCACCCTCCACTCACCGTCGCAGCCCCTCTCCACCTGCCCGATGCGGTGCAGGGCGTCAGCGATGAGGTCTGGGAGGCGTCCGTTGAGGTCCACCGAGGCCAGGCAGCCCTGAAAGCCATCCCGGGAGGCCACCAGCTTGGGCAGGTTGCTGAACATGTTCTTGCTCAGACCACCGATGTACAACTCCCCTGTAAAGGGGGGGGGGTCAAAACCTCGGCATCCTGGTCCCCGGTCCCCTCCCAGGACACCAGCCTCTGGGTGACAAGTCCTCCCAGCCTGCAGCATCCCCTCCCAGGCTCCAGTTTCCATACAGAGATCCCACGACCCACCCCCACCTCTTCCTCCTTCCTTCTGCACTTTGCCATCTGTCTGCTCCCCTCCCAGAGAAGCCCAGATGCCCAGGGCGGTCTTGCTTGGGGTGGGGGTGGGGAGCAGCTGGAAGAACGGGTTCCATGCACTCTCCCACACATCTGATTCCAGTTCCGGCCTGTAATCAGGGCCTTTCAGAGACGTGAGGCCCTCCCTGGGCCCCTCCCACTCCTTCCCTTCTCCCTGTTCCCAGAGCTTCTTCAGGCCTCTCCCAGCCAGCTCTCACTTCCCTCCCGGGTGCTCTAACCCAGCTCCCTTTCCCCGACAGCTGGGGCTGGGCCTGGGGACTCTGGGCGACTCCAGAAAGCAGTTCTCCTCAGGGACACTTGACCCCACGCCCCGCTGCCTGGCCACGTCACACCCAACTCCCTGGAGATCTTGGCCAGCCCATCACAGAGCTTCGGCAAGACAGTCTTGGCCACTGGCTCCTCGAAACAGAGAGGAGCCCAGACCCCCCTCGGGTTTGCCGCCCCAGATTCTCTGTGACACACTGCCCCCTTCTGGGAGCTGGGGGGACTGGCAGCACTCTGCCGGCACCAGACCCAGCCAGCTTCTAGCTCCAACCCTGCCTCCGGCTCACTGGCCTCTGAAGCTCCCATTTTCCCCTCTCCAAGAGGGGGGTGAATTCAAGAGGGTCTCTGAGGACCCTCCCCAAATCCAGACAGTCTGAGTCACACTGACACGCAGAGGTCCCCATGGGGCTGAGGCCTGCCTGGGGCCAGTGGAGGAGGCAGCTCATGCTGCCCCAGTGGGCTCTGGAGAAGCTGCAGGGCTCATCTTCACTCTTGGTCCAACGCCCGGGCTTTAGGCTCCTTCCCTCCTCTCTCAAGCACCCATTCTGAGGGCAGGCGTTGGTGACTTCGAGAGCTTCCCCAGAGACCCTGGGGAACGCGTGACCCTGGTGTGACACAGACCCTACAGAGAAGCCTGGGTCCAAAAGAACCTCCCGAGTCAGCCCAGCCAATGCCCAAAGTAGGGCAGCAGACAGGGAGCCCACAACTGTTACTCCCTCCTCCCCTTATCAACTGCCCCCTTCCAGCCCACCTGGGGGAGGCACCTGCCGGGGCGCTGAGCTCCCCATTCTCTTTCCAGCCCTCAGCCAAGGCAGGCTTCTCCGGCTTGGAGGCCCAAGAGGCCTTCAGCAGCCCTGGGCTGCCTACTCCTAGCTCCGGAGCGAGGCCGCCAAGCTCCCCGCGAGGCACATCTTGTGGCCAGGCTTCCTGTGTTGAGGGCAGCCTCACGGGAGAGCTGAACAGAAAACATCAGGCTGGACACAGCAGAGAATGGGAATGAGGTGGAAACCACAGTGGCAGTGGAGAGAGAGGATCCCAGGGCCGGGGGAGAGCTTGCTGCGGCCGAGGGGGGTCTGGGTTAGGCCAGGCCTTCTCCACAGGCCCCAGGCCCCACCTTTGAGATCGAGGTTTCGGGCGCCATTGGAGTGCTGCGTGACTGTGCGGGAGTCAATCTTGAGCGTGTGCACATTTCCTGGGTCCCTGGACACCACCACGTTGTGCCACTGGTTGTCATTGACTGGTTTGTCTGAGTTCCCCTTCATCAAGGATGGGCCATTCCCCAGGTCAAACACGTAGTGGATGTACCTGTCCCACAGTAGGGAGGAGACACTGGGTCAAGGCGGGGGCAAAGCTGGGAGGGCAGGGTAAGGAGGAGCTATGGTTCGCAAGGGGTTCCAGGTACCACGGGACAAAGGGATAGAGAGGGAGACCTCAGAGTGGAGGGACCCAGCCCAATGGCAAGAGGACTCTGGTGTGAAGTCCCATCATGGAGAGAACGTGGGGATGGAGGGCCACAGAGGAGCCGGCTCCTGAGACAGCCTCAGAAGACGAGCTGGTCTGGGGAGAGGTTTGTGGGGACAGCAGGGCCCTCTGGGGGCGGGGGCAGGACAGAGCTGCTCTAGGGTGGGGTCCTCTCAGGCAAGAGAGGCCACAAGGGCCGGGCCCTGCCTTCTGCCTGTAGAAAGGCCCTGCCCGAGCCCAGACAGTGAACGGAAGACAGCTATAACTGGGAGAATCCTGGCGAGGCCGTAACTGGGGAGTCACCAGGGTGGAAGAAGGGGGTGCTGCTTTTCCATCTCGGCTGGTGGCTGGGGACCTGAACCTTGAGCTGTGGTTCAAGGGGACTGGATATCTCAGCCAGCGGCTGGGGTCCGGGTCGTGGTCAGCAGGGGAAGAGGACCCCTTCCTCGCCAGTGGTGCCGGGCCCAGCACCTCACCCCTTGACCAGCTCGATGACAATGAAGTCATTGCCGTTGCCCGAGTTGAACAGGAGAAGCCCATCAGGGGCTGTGGTCTTGAACTGGAAGAAGAGGTGCATGGAAGCGTAGGCTTGGAGCGTGGCGAGCGCCAGGTAGCTGCTGCGACTCTTGAAGGTGACCGGATCGGCCACAATGGCCCGTAGGCCGAAGCGAGCGTTGAGCTCGCAGTAGGTGATGTCACCGTCCTTACACTGGTCCATGTAGGGCTGGCCGTTGAACACCAGCCCACTCAGGTGCCCGATGAAGTTGGAGGGCACCACGGAGATGAAGCGTCGCTCCGTCATGATGCCCGTCTCGATGTTGTGGAACTCCAGCCGCGTATGGGCTCCTGCCATCTGTCCTGCTCGGGGCCAGACACAGAGATGAGGTGGGCAGACTGGGGGAGCATTTCCGGGGCTGGGCCTTGGGTCTCCCAGGAGCCTCCCTTCCACACAAGGGCCTCGGGGGGAGGGGTGCCGGCAGCTGGGCCTTGGAGGAGCCGGCCGACTCACTGGTCCAGCGCTCACGGGCATCCGGGGCCATGCCGCCTGCAAGGAGCACCCCCTAATATGCCACTCCTCGGGGAAAAATGGCAGCCGTAGCTTGCCAGAATGCTGCCCCAGGGAGGGAGGCCCAGGAAGTTGTCACCAAGAAGAGAGCCATCCACAGGCCGCTGGAGATGTATCCACTCCCTGGTCTCAGAGCACTTACCCTCGACGGTGACATTGTCCACAGACAGCTGCAAACTCTTGCCACGCCGCACCACCCTCACCGTGTGCCACTCGTTGTCGTTGAGCTTGTGGCCCGCAAAGAGCGTCTCAGGGCCTTTACCTGTGGCACCAAGGGGGGAGTGAGCACGGTGCTCCCACGCGCCCGCATATGGCTTCCTGTGCCGCCCCGAGCGCGCACAGAGTCTCACCCCCGCGCACACAGGTGCGCACACACAGCTTGCCGCACCTCTTCAGCCGTGCCACGCACCCACACGCACAAGGACACACGCTCGCACGGTGGTTCCACATCCCGTCACAACTCCAGATAACAGTACTGCCACTTTGTGCGACTGCCAAGGGCATCATTGGAATAGAGTCTGATGGGAAAGGTGCCTCTAGACTGGTGCCCCGAGGCCCTGCACACAGACACTCATACCTACAACCAATATTTTCTTTCCAAGTCTTCTAAGGAACTTCAATGTCAGTGTGTGTAGCCAGCAGTGAGATTCCCAGCATATAGGCATAGACCTATAATTTTCAAAAATACAGAGCATTACCATGCCCCCACGTGTGAGTCTGCACCCACAGCTTCGTTGCTGGCAGTGAAACCTTCATAGAGACACGCAGCTCCCCCATCTCCGGAGGGGCCCCGTGGGACCCTTCTGTACACAGCTGGTTAACTCCACACATCTGGACATGCGACCACACACACAGCGCAGCCAACATGGCCAGAGAGGGGAAACTTTCTTAGGAATCATGACCATTTATTCAAGACCAGGATTATCTGATCCCAAGTCTAGGATGAAATATATTTTTCTGTAGAATGATGCTACACCGCGTTGCACACCCAGATCACCACCGGGCCCCCCAGGGCTCAGGCCAGAGGGGACCGGGCTCACCAGGCATGCGCACACAGGGACCAAACACCCACAGAGACACGCTGAGCACACACAGCCCCTCTGCAGGCGTCTGCCGTGCTCCTGGGCTCTCTTGCGTGACATCAGGGCACACCATGCAGAAACACTCTCTCAGAGACGGAACATTGAGCCCAGCACACTGGGATGCTCAGAAATGTCCACACCTGCTCTCCCTCTCACCCCAGCCGAGAGCCTCCCTGTCCCCTCTGAATGCACCCCAAACTTGGCAGGAACTCAGCCCCCACCCGCCACAGGAACTGTGGAGGGCTGAACTTTGAAGCCCTGACCCTGTTCCCCCACCCTCATCTTCTTTCTTGCGTGCCTCACCCTCCCCCTTGTGGCCACCTCTGGAGATGCAGTGGAATGTCCCCACTCCTCTCCGGCTTCTTCTGGCTGTAGGGCGGTGGGCCTTCCTGTGGGAGGTGCCACCAAGGCTTTGCCCCGCCCTCCTGAGGACTTGAGATGACAAGGCTTCCTGGCCTTCCTTTGCTCAGACCTAGGGAGCATGCTGACCCACGGTCCTCCACCAACTCTTCCTGGTTCAGCGTCACTGGGCCCGTTCTGCCCTCCACAGCCACCCCACCCCCACCCACCCTCATGCCTGCTCCCCTCCCCACACCCACTGCCCAACTCCCACACAAGCTAGCCCCCGCTATCCCTCCCCAGATCCCAGCGTCCAGCATCCCAGGCCCCTGGGGGCTCTGCAGAAGAAGAGGGAAGCCACTTACTGGGTGCGCAGCCGACGCGCAGGCAGTCTGGGGGGGCCATGGGGCGGGCAGAGGGGGAGGGGAGACAAAAAGGCAAAACAAGTTTTTTGTTTTTTTGTTTTTTACATCCTTCACAGGCAGGGGTGTCTGCGGGCGGGGGTTCCCCCGGGACCACTTTCCGGGGACCACGCGTGCCCAGGTGCCCTCTCCCCTTCCTCAGTTGGACCCCTGTCCCTCCTGCCCCCAAGAGGGCTCCAACCCTCCCCAGAGCTGGGAGGCAGGGCAGTCAGGTGATGGAAAGAGGGCTTGCGTCTCCCTTAGAGGGGCCCAGGCCTCTCATGTCTGAGGGAGATGGGCACCTTGGGAATCCCAGTCGTACAGGGGATCATAGTGGGGCTGCGGGCTTGACCAACCCCACATCTCCACATCTCCGGGAGGGAGATGGATGGGGAGGGCCAGAATCCCTGCATCCCCTGCTCTGGGAAGACTCCCTGCTCAGAGCCCAAGTTGTGACACGTCACTCCCCATGCCCCCTGGGCTCTGAGCTAAATGGAGGGGTCTGCCCCAGGACTCCCTTCCCGAGGCCATCCACCTCCCAAAGTCCCAGGGGGCCAGCACCACCCCTCCAGGAACCTTCCTTCTACCCTTCCTAACACGGAGGATGCCAGGCTGCCACTGGGGACTGGAGTGATCTTTCACCCTGAAGAGCAACTAGCATCGATCTGTTCTCCAAGGGAGGGGCCAGGGCCTCACAAATGGGGATACCAAGGCCCCCAAAGTATGATTCCAGAGGACACCCAGCGAGTCAGGGACAGGCAGGCACCATAGGCTAAGTCTCCTGTCCCTGCTCCAGCCCCAGCACTGCTATCCTATGACTCCAGGGTCAGTGGGCCCCATGTGGCCAGAAAGCACGCTATCTACACAGAACTGCAGCCCAGGGCCCCAGGGCCTTGGGCAACCCCACCCCACCTCGATGGGACACATTATCCACACCGTGTTAGTCAGCCAGCCTTACAGAGGGAACGGACACTAGGGTTCTACGAAGTTGGGAATTAGGGCCCTTTGGACACCTGCACCATGCCATCGGACCCAGACAGCCTGGGGCTGCAGAAGTCCTACACCCTGAGGCAGAGGAGCTGGGTCCTAATCTCATTATGTGGCTGTGGGCAAATGGCTTTTCTCTGAGCCTCAGCTTTCCTCCCTGTGAGCTGAGAACAAGAAAGAGGGGTTCAGCAGGCGGGCCCTTGTCTTTCAGAAAAGGGGCAGTTTCCAGCAATATCCTGGCATTCTATGGCTCCTCCCAGAGCAGGCTCTACCCACAGCCCTATGCCCAGGAAACAAAGGTGGGGGCATCTGGCATCCCTTGGGCCCCTGAAGGTTCCTGCAGTGGAGGTGAACAGGTTCCCCTGTGGCTCTGGGGGCATGGGCCCCTCGGGCAGTACGGCTGAGCTCCACGCGTTGTCAACCACAACAGAAGAGTGGGGGGAGCAGCCGGGACCCTGAGCCACTGCCTGGCACCAAGGGAGGGAAGAGGAAGCAGAGGAAGGCCAAGGAGCAGATTCAGGGGAAAGTCAGAGGCCCAGTGAGAAGAGGTCGAGAGGGTGCAGAGAGAAAAGAGGAAGGAAGGGGGAGCTGAGGGAAGGAGGGGAAGAATGTCGGGGTGAGGGTGGGAGGGTGCCAGGCCTGCAGTCGGGTCACGGGGGCTCTCTTTGGGCCAGCAGAGCCTTCACCAATGAAGGGTCCAAAAAAGAAAAAAGGGGCTGGAAGGGCAGGCCGATCCCCTGTTGGGAAAAGCTCAGTTCTTCCCCTCCCCAGCAGGGGAGTGCCAGGAATGGAGGTCCATCTGTCCAGAGAAGAGGTGTTGGCTCCAGGTCCACCCCCTGCAAGGACCCACCCTCAGAAGCCCCGCTCCAGTGGGGTTTGAGGACAGCAAACACCCTGTGAAGACGGGTACTGCGGGAAGGAGCCAGCACCATCCCGGAGGCAGGCAGAAAGTGGGGGTGAGAGAGGGCACCAGCCCTCCGGGCACCCACCCGCCCGGAGCCAGCTCAGGCAGCACTGGCTAGCGACTTGTTAGCTAGTGACCTGCGCCTCAGGTTCTGGGAAGGAATGGAAGTGACAGGTCTGCGCAGACCCACCAAGGTCCTGGCTGGACATAGAGACCAGGACGAGGGGATGAGTGTGTGAGGAAACAGGTGGGAAAGGTCACCTGCATGTTAAGGAACCCAGGGTAAAGAACCTAGGCTTTCCATCTACGCCCCACCTGATCCCCTGCCCCACCCAGACCACACAGATCCCACAGATGGGAGATGGTAGGCCCAAGGCTCCTATGCAAGAAGCCTCAGGAGCCCACTGGCCAGAAGCTCATCTCAGAAGTGACATGAAAGAGTGGCAGTCTGCAGTTCTTGTTCGGAGCAATCTCCCCGGCAGCCCAGGCTATGGGAGGAGTTTGAGAACCACTGACAGCCCCCAACCCCCCCCCCCCAATGGGAACGAAGCACCCTTCCATGGCCTCGGGGGTTAACAGGCTTTGGAACATAATGTGTATTCAGCCTGGTTTACGACAAGAACGAGTTAGGCTTACTCTGTATGGCCTGAGAGGGCAGAAATAGGTCCACAAGTGGGAACTTCAGAAGGGGCGGTTGACACGAAGGAAAAAAGACCCAATGATTAGAGTGGCCATCAGAGGTGGGGAGCTCCTGACATGGGCAGCTGAGCAGAGATGGAGGAACTAACGGGTAACTCACACATGGGCCGGGGCGGGGATGGGGCATGCTGGCTGGAGGACGTAACTTCTAAGGGTATCTCCAGCTTGTAGATTCTCCTATTACAATGTGCCCTTCATATCAGCCTCATGGACAGCTGGGTCTTCAGGGGCACGCCTGATGGAGGGCAACAGGGATGGGCCAGGCTGGGCAATGGCCCAAGAGGCCATACCAAGGGCAAAAGGACCCAGGAACACAGGTCACAGTGGAACAGGGTGATGAATCCAGGGGACTCTAGTGTTCTCTGGGGACAGAAATTAACCACCTGCTCAGAGGCTGCAGACAGCAGAGCTTAGGGTACTTGCTCAGTGTCTGCAGGCCAAGGGACAGGACAGGAGGCACAGTCCAGTGTCTCTAGCATCCTCTGCCCAGAAAGACGCAGCGGCTCCTGGTTGGCCCTTCCTGGCCCGGCAAACGCCCCACCTTCTGAAGCTGGCACTGAGAGCCTCCTCCCAGTTGTCCCACCAAGTGACCACCGGCAGCCTCACTTTCCTCTTTAGGACCCAGCATCAAGTCTGCATCCTTCCACCGAGCATCTGACAGGTTGCAGAGCTGCCTGCCTTCCCTACAAGATGAGACCTCGAGGCCAGAGAGCAAGGCTTCTCAGGCTTCTCTCTGGTCCCCAGCAGTTAAGTCCAGCCCAGGACCAGCCTTGGTGGTGTTCCCCGCCTGTGAGGCCCCACAGGCCCTGGGTAGCAAGCAGGTTGGGGAAGCAGGAGTCAGACTGGGTCATGCAGTGTGGAAGCAAGCCTCCAGGCCTGGTTTGAAGCTTAGGTCCTTACCCCAGTAAGATTTTCCTTAGAGAAGGCTGGGTGAGTCCCTACATATGTGTCCTGCATCTGTGTAATGCCTTCATTCCCGTTATTCCATCTGAGCCTCAAAACCACCATAGAAGGTAAACAGAGCGAGGATCCTTAACTTCATTTTACAGATAAAACAGAGGCCCAGCAGAGGGTAATGACTTACCCAGCACAGACAGAAAAGCATGCCGATGGGAAGGAGAGGGTAGATCCTAAGGGTGAAAGGTCTTGAGGACCCACCAGAGAGCATTTTCCTGGCTGAGGACACCGCCTCCTGTCTAATCTAAAGGAACCCAAGCTTCTTCCCCAAGCACCTAAGACAGCCCAGGTGAGGAAGAAGCATCTGCCTTCCCTGCAAACAGAAGGCCAGAGACGTTCCCTACTGTATCACTCCCCAGCACACAGAACCATGTGCTACTGTGCGGAGAACACACACCTCCCAGGGCGAAGGAGTATGTCACACTGGGTCTGGGTACACAGACCAGGAATGTCTGAGGAAGCACAGGGCCACTCATGGGGTCCTGGGCTGGTGCCTTCCTCCCGTGACCATTTCAGAGGGACCAGGGGTGTTGTACAGACCATGAGACATTGGCCAAAGGGGGTCTCCCTTCCCACTTTCCCCCCTGCAGCACTGACACCCAGCACCGACTCTGTGGGCTGTAATTATGGCCCAAAGCAGAGCTTCACAGAGCCCTCATGTTCCCCAACTCTATGGCCCCAGCCACCTACACATCTCCCTGCCTCCAGCCCCCGCCCTGTTCAGCAAATCCTTGTCCTGGGAGGACAAAGACCAACTGGCCAAAAGGGGAAAGGGAAAGACATCATATAAATTTATTAATGAGGCAATGGGTCCCCAAAAGGCCACAGTCTGTCCCACAAATGGCCTAGAGACCAAAGTTAGGGTGAAACTGCAGATCAAGATTTAAAAGCTCAAAGCTCTGTGTTCTCTCCAGTTGAGACTCCTAATCTGCTCAGAAGAATTCTACTTCTCTTCCTGCCCAGGACACAACAAGTGAGCCTCGTGGCCTGAATCTTCCTACATGGCAGGCCCTTGGGTGCTATACTTCTATGTGTTTAGCGAGGCTAGTATGAAACGGACAGTCATGAGCCCAGCCTGGATGGCTCAGGACCTCCAACTTCCAGTGTTCCCCTGACTGAAAGCCCCACCAAGGCGGGATCCTCGTCTTCGCTGCTGTTATAGTCCAGAGGCAGAAGACACTGGCGCTTACAAAGTGTCCCATAAATATGAGCTGAATGAGTGCACCTGCTGCTTTCTTCCTGCCCCAACAGGCCTGATGGTCCCATCCGCACAGACACCCTGGGGATGGCCCGGTGATGTATGCTCTGGGCAGGAGCAGAGATGGCAAGCCATCTGATGGTGAGGGTTCCTGATGCCCTCCACTCCCCAGTCTGTTAGAGGCAATGGGAAAACACTGTACTTTAGGGCAAATGACCTGCGTTTGAGTCTGGGCTCCTTCCCCAACCACTGCTGGCTTTGTGATGTTGGATGAGTCGGTATGTGAATTTCACAATCTATAAAACAGGCAAAGCAAAGCCCAGCAGGTGATCTTGTGGCTTCACAGGGCAGCTATGGGACTCAAGCGTGAAAGGAGACAAGGGAAGACATGTCCTGAGTTGTCCAGCGTCATCTGTGTACCTATGCACACAGACATGGCTCTTTAAACTCAGAGCAGGTGAGAGTGGCTATGTGCAGGGTCAGGTCTTCCTCATCTCCAGACGAGCTGCGCTGAGCTCAGGCTTAGCACCGCCAGGCATCTGTGAGTCCTTCCCAAATGAATGAACCAGTGAAAGAGTAAGTGGATGAGCCGACAACCAAGAAGGAGCTATGTTGTTACGTGTGGATGCAGGACAGGCGCGACCAAACCCAAATGAGTGTACCGGGAGAGCAGCTGTCACACCGAGACACACTGGGATGGATGGCACGGCCATGCTGGGGGCACCCCATACCCAGTGCTGCCAAACATGGGGCATCCCCTACACCGTGCATCCTTGCTAGAGACGGAGCTCTCAGGGGCGCTGACCCAGGGTTGGCACCTCCCCATTTCCCACTCTCGGTGGCGCCACCACCAGCTTCTCCAGACAGAGGGGGTGTGGTCAGAGGCTAGGACAGGGAAGGGACCAGAACACAGGGCGGGGTGGTTACCGAGGTTGACCGTGAGCTTCATCTGGCCCCCATCCAGCTCAAGGCGCAGGGTGTCGGCGGACTCCCTGGAGGTGGTGGCCATCATTAGCCCGTAGGCCCGCTGGGACATGAAGCGCAGAGACACATCCTCCGCCTCCGTGTGCATGGCATTCGGCAGCATGATCTTCATGTACATGGAGCCATCATAGCTCAGGACCGTGGCCTCTGCCCCAGAAGTGGGGGGAGAGGAAATCGAGGTACAGGTGAAGGCCATTGGAGGGAGAGAGAAGACCAAGAGGATCGTTACAAGGATGACAGGCTCAGGGGTGGCCTGTGAGGGGCACCCTGAGGAGGAAAGGGCCCAAAGATGGGCAGCGGAGACACCCGGAATAAAAACCAGCCTCACCTCTCTCACAGACCCGCCCCAGAAAGCCGGTCCCGATGCAGTCACAGACGAAGCGGTTCCAGCCCTCTCGACAGACGCCCCCGTTGCGACAGGGGGCAGAGGCACACTGCTTCAGTGTCTCCCGGGAGCAGAAGGGGGCGACGCCCACCGCCCCCTGAGCCTCGGCCAGGCCCCGAAGGTCTCGGCTGCGCCCATCGATGAAGAGGTCCCGCACACAGCCCACGTAGCCAGCCCGGAGCGCCGCCGTCCACACCTCCGGGGGCAGAGGCAGGTCCACCCGTCCTCCCTCAGGGAGACCACCCAGGTACAGCTCGCTCTCCAGGTCCAGAATCTCACTCTCCCCGGTGGCCAAGAACGGTGTGCTGCGGCTGTTCACCGAGATGGAGCCTAAGGATCAAGGGAGAGTGGGCCTCAGGGACGAAGGCAGGATTGAGAGTCAACATGGGCCAGAAAGGGACCCCTGACCACCCACCCCACACCCTACAGCAGCCCTGGGCCAGAAGCTCAGCCTTATTTGCAGCTGCTGATACTACTTGACAAAGATTTCAAGTTCAGGAGCTCAGGTGAGCCAGCCCCAGCCCAGCTGTGGTGTGTGGTGGGCCTCTGTCCACACTCTTCCCTCTGCACCTGAGTGAGTCCTCAGGGGATGCACAGCAGCTGGACATGCCCCAAAGGGCTGGATCACTCATGGGTCATCTCTCCGGCCAGTGCCTTAGACCAGAAACCAGAGGCAGAGAACCCTAAGGAGGCTGAAAGGTTTGAATCCAAAGTGTTTTCTTCCTACTAACATTTACTGAACTTTTATGACTGTGTGTCAGGCACTCGGCACTTCTCTTATGTCAGGGTCTCAAGGTAACCCTATGAAAATAGCCCTTTATGATCCCATTCTGAAGCGGCAGGTGAGGCTTAGGGAGACTGGGGAACCTGCCCAAAGCACCCCAGAGGGTAAGGAGCAGAGGCAGAGTGCCATCCAGAGCCTGCTGGTCCAACCCTCTGCCTGGTGGGCAAGATGGGCAGGCAGATCCGCTCCCAGAGCCCGACACAGGGTGACAGTCAGGAGAGGGGTGGCCAGGCACAGAGCTCCTGAGTCATAAGACTTCTTTAGAAGGAAAGGCTGGTTATCTTAGAAAAAAGATTTGGGATCAAGTGGGAGCTTCAAAACCTTTACTGAGATCTTTAAGAAGCAGAAGCCTATACATTAGAAACTATTCTGTTTACATTTTTTTCTATACTTTTTCCTTCTTCTGTCCTTTCTCAAGAATTCTTAAGGGGAAAAAAAAAGTCTTTGGGCGCCTGGGTGGCTCAGTCAGTTAAGTGTCTGCCTTTGGCTCAGGTCACGATCCCAGGGTCCTGGGATCAAGCCCTGTGTCAGGCTCCCTGCTCAGCGAGGAGTCTGCTTCTCCCTCTGCCTCTGCCCCTCCCTCCCACCCCCCCAACCCATCCACTAATGCACTTGCTTTCTCTCTCTCTCTCATAAATAAATAATATTAAAAAAAAAAAAGTCTGCCTATCTCCACAGGGTTAAAGAGAGGTAAGGAGGGTTTGGTCTACATTAGCCTGACTGGGCAGAGATCTTGGACAGCGTAGGGGGTGCAGTAGGAGATCAAAGCATGAGTACAGGGTGTCAAATTCAAGAAGCAGAATTAGGGCCTCTTCTATGGATGGGACTCCTAATCTGGAGCACGTTCTCCTCTGCTCAAAACCTTTCCTAAGCCAGAGACGTCACTCCCCTGTGTCCCATTTTAATAACATGGCCCTAGCTTGTCTCTCCTGACAAGGTGTCAGATGTCCCAGGGTCTCGCTGCTAAAACCCACTCCCTGACCAGGCCCCGCTATATGGTCCTCTGATCACCCATATCCCTGTTGGTAGCATATTCCCCAGATGCCTGCTCTACCCACCTGCTGTGGGGCCTCCTGGACATGGACGCTGCCCAGCTGGACTCTCAGTAAATGAACCAAATGGGGGAGAAGGAAGAGGGAGGGAAAGGAAGAGATGGGGAAAGAATGTACAATGGAGAGTCAACAAAAGGAAATTAAAGTGAGTACAGGCCTTGCTCCAGATCCTTGCTCCAAAACAGGGAAATGGAACAACCCAAGTGTCCATTGACGGATAAATGGACAAACAAAAGGTGGTGGTATTTACATACAATGGAATATTATTCAGCCATAAAAAGGAAGGAAATGCTGACAGCTGCTACAACATGGATGAACTTGAAAACACATTCAGTGAAATCAGCCAGACCCAAAAGGACAATTATTATATGATTCCATTTACAGGAGGTCCCTAGGGTAGTCAATCCATAGAAAGAGAAAGTAGGATGGTGGCTGCCAGGGGCTGGAGGAGGGGAACAGGGAGTTAGTGTTTCATGGGGACAGAGTTTCAGCTTAGGAAGACGAAAAGTTCTGGAGGTGTATGGTGGTAATAGTTGTACAACAGTGTGAAGGTCCTTAATGCCAGCAAACTGTGCACTTTAAAAATGGTTAAAATGGTAATGTTATGTGTGATTTAACACAACTAAAAAAAAAAAAACATGGAAAAAGTCAAGGAGAGCTTTGTTGGGATGACTGCCCCAAGTCTGGGATTAAGTGCACAAATGAACTTGGGACATCAGAAATGGCCAGAGCTGGTCAAACAGTGACCCAAGGACCAGCCAGACCTGGTGTGTGGGCTCTGGAGATCTGTGGGAGGCTAACGAGACCACTGCATGAAGGGAGAGAGCAGCAGAAGGCCCTGGGGTTCTCTACAAGGCCTGAGCAGACTTCCAACCTAGAGAGTCACTAGTCACCTATGGGGAAACCCTGGGAGGCAGTGAGTGCTCTGTGAAGACCCCCAGGTGCCATCATGAGACAAAACCAAGGGATGAACCCATGTACTGTAAAGCCTGGGGACGGGGATATTTCTCTGGGGAAGAGAAGGGAATAAACAGCCAGCCACAAGAGGCGGATGTTTCTGGGAGCCATAGTGCCTCCTTCCTCCCTGTGTGTGGGGGGAAACAGCCCCTCCACCCAGTCTCGAAGGCCTGATGCAGTGACAACTGGGGGGGGGGGCACAACAATTTAGCTGATGTTGGTAAGTGCTTACATTGGATAATGTGTCAGTTCTCCTTTACATCAATTCATTCTCTCGTGGTCAACAAATGGAGAAGAACGAAGAGAGAATTGGGCAGAAAAGAAGAGGATGGGCAAAGAAGACCAAAAAGGAAGAGTAGAGGAAAGGGTGGTTGGAAGCAACAGAAGTTTCAAGAAATAGCACCTGCCTGGCCCGAGCACTCTCTGCCCTGCTGTTTTATTGTGCTAGAAACCTCACCAGGTGAGAGTGTCAGGTACTCCTGTGTCCCCCCCCACCAGAGCACAAGCTCCGTAACAGTGAAGACTCTTTCGTCCACCACCATCCCTAACCCAGCACCAGCCCTAATCCAGCACCTTGGACAGCACCTGGCACACAGTAGGTACTCTGTAAGTACTTGTTAAGTGAGTTAATAAAAGAAAGTCGCGTGGACCTAGCTAGAAGGGAGGCAGGGTTGGGAAGATTTTTGTTTGTTTAAAGGAGAATGGGATATCTACTCTGTGTTAGGCACTGTGCTATGCTTTTACAGATATTCTCTTATTTTCTCCTCTCAAGGACCCCAGTGCAATGGTTCCTTTTATAGATAATGAAACCGGGCTTCAACGGGCTGAGTAAGGGCCTAAAGTCGCACACATGGTAAGTGGGAGAGCTGAGGTGTGAAGCCAGCTCTGCTGACTCCGAACACTACGCTCCTCTTGTCAATGTGCCATGACAGGAGGGGCAATGAAGGGGCTGACAGGATGGAAGGAAGGGAAGGACAGCAGTGGGAGGGACCTGGAAAGGATGGGGAGGGGCCAGGAGGTGAGTGGGAGGGGCCTGGAAATGATGGGGAGGGGCCAGGAGGAGAGTGGGAGGGGCCTGGAAAGGATAGAGAGGGGCCAGGAGGAGCGTGGGGGTCCTAGAAAGGATGGGGGAGGGGCCAGGAGGAGTGGGAGGGGCCTGGAAAGGA
The DNA here is from genome assembly GCF_002201575.2 of Neomonachus schauinslandi. NCBI lineage: Eukaryota > Metazoa > Chordata > Mammalia > Carnivora > Phocidae > Neomonachus > Neomonachus schauinslandi. The sequence continues at coordinate 7,694,596 of NC_058413.1, read as the reverse complement.
TGGGGAGGGGCCAGGAGGAGAGTGGGAGGGGCCTAGAACAGATGGGGGAGAGGCCAGGAGGAGAGTGGGAGGGGGCTGGAAAGGAAGTCAGGCAGGGGGAGGGTGGAAGGGGCCCCCCAACCCCCAGGCCTCCTGACCTTTGCGCCCGTCCCTTTGGAAGTCCACGTGGCACCACTCGCCGTCGTTGACCTTGCGGCTAGACGCCCGCAGCTTGATGCCCCCAGAGCCCATGTCCAGCAGGAGGTAGAGGTAGCCGTCCAACAGCTCCATGGCAAAGTAGTCAGCCCGCTGGGCAGAGCTGTGGCTGCCGGCCCCGGCCCCAGCCCGCCGGCCCTGGCTAAAGAGCAGGAGCCCGTTGGGCTCAGTGGTGCGGAAGTCCAGGGAGATGGAGCCAGTGCGTTTGGCACTCCAGCGGGGCAGTGCCACGAAAGCCTCAGGACTCTCAAAGGTCACGGGGTCGAGGGCAGCCACATCCTCACAGCGGAATGACAGGTCCCCCTGCAGCTTCATCTTGGGGTCCCCTTCCTTTGCCAGGCGGGATAGTTCCAGCTTGAAGTCATTATTCTTATAGACCACCTGCAGGGAGGGGTGGGGTCAGGCATGAAGAAGCAAAAGCAGCTCAGGGCCTGGCCACTCCTGCCCAGCAGCAGCAGAAGCCACCATGGGACCCTGCCAAGGGGGGTGGGGGGCCTGCTCAGTGCCACTGGATCGCTGGCTTGGACCTCTGTTCTAGAACTTCATGCACAGAGGCTGTGAACAAACACTTCCCTTGCCCCACTTATGGTCTGTGCTCTGTCCTCTGGCCCAGCCTAGCAGGGCGGCCCTCAGTACCTGCTGAATCGGGGTTCATAATAATGGCAAGAGAATCACTGCTCATATCTAGTGGACATCTTCCAACTGACAAAGTATTTTTATTTACCCTCTTGTCCGCCCCTCACACCCACCTTGAGAAGTAGGTACTGACTACTCATTTTCCAGATGAGGAAACTAAGAATTAGACAGGCCGACAGACTTGGCCAGGGTCACAGAGCTAGTGGGTGGAAGAGCCAGGACCAAACACAGGTCTTTAGTCTGCACATCCAACATTCTTTCCTCTGCACCACTGCCGCCCTCGAGGGTCCTCGAGGGTCCTAGAGAGGATGGGGGACTTCGGAGGCTCAAGGAAATGAGAGAGAAGCTTCTTGATGAAATCAATGGGGCTTAGGTTTTGAAGAGGGGAGGTCTCCCTGCACCTTGAAAGGAACAGAGGAACCAGGTCGTTGGCCAGCTCAGACTAAATCACACTGAAGACATGGACCAAAGGGTTTCCTGGCTGACCCCAGACCCTTCCTAGCCTTACTCACGTCCTTGAGGCAGCCCATAAAGTTGTTGCTGACGGGTGAGCCCGGCAGGTCAGCCGTGTTGGGACTGCCCCCAATGTAGAAGAAGTCATCCGAGCCCAGCATGGTGTAATCCTCCTGCGTGTAGCCTGTGGTGGTCAGGATCCCGTCCACTGAGATGGTCACCTGCCCAGCCCAGGGAGGGAGGGGGAGAGACAAGGAGACAACCGGCATCAACTCCCTGGGAAAAGCCACGGGCTGGGCAAGGGAGGGGCCAGGGGGCCAGGGGGAGGGGGACCCCCCATTTTTATGTCTGCTTGTCTTGGAAGAGGAACAGTGGGGGGGAGAGAGGGAAGGCAGGAAAGGAGGTAGCACAAGATTTGATGGTTTCAGGGTGGGCTAAGTCCTGCCCCACAGCCCCCAACTCAGCAGGCAGAGGCCTGAAGGGTACTTGGAGGGCTCACCAGGAAGAACAGCAAGAAGCAGTTCCTGGAAATGGCTCCAAACAGGAGTAACGACCTCAGGACAAGGCCCCATTATGGGGGGATGCAAATGGCATCCTCACTTCCCTCCTCTTGAGGTGCTTTCTGGACCCTCATGTGATTTCAGAGCATCTCTCATAAAGGAGGTAGAGAATACCAGTTCTCCTTGGATCTTGGTGGCTTTGCCTCACCTGAGGCTGTCCCTTCAGGGCACTAAGGAGTCCTCTCAATCTGAGACCAACAGGGAAATGGGAGATAGCGAGGGCATGCGGAACAGGAACTCAGATACTACTGGGGAGCATTGGAACTTCCTGGGGGACACAGAACGCCCCCCCCGGGGCTGATTCCCACCACCACCACCCTAACATCAAGGGTTCCCACTGGTCCTTGCCTTCTTCCTGAGTCTGTCTCTTTATTCCCCAGGTCCCTCTGTATGCCGGTGGTTCTCTTGTCTCCCAAAGTGAGGGTAGCCCTTTATTTATCAGCCTGCCTTCTTTTCTTCGTTGTCTTCCCTACTAACACCGCCATCATTATTCAGGTTAGGGAACAGGGGGTGTGGGCTAACCTCACGATACCTTAACCCTGGGCTGAAAAGTCAGCTAAGAAAGCAACGTGGGTAAGGAGGGGGGGAGTACCCGATGTTCCAAGGAGAGGACAGGGGCTCAGCAGTGACCAGGGGAAGGCAGAAGTGACCTTGGGGAGGAGTGACAGATGCAAGGAACTGTCTGTCTACCCCCTCCCCAGACAAATGCCCACCTGGCCCCTGAAAAGTTTAGCCATAGGAGCAGCCCGCAAGGGCTCCAGAGACCCAGCAAGACTGTGGGGGAAGAACCAAGGGCTTCGGGACCATGAGCGCCCCACTGTAGGGAAGCTGTGGCTTAGGATGGTCACCTGGGAAGAGCAGGCAGGCTCCTACAGGAGCCATCAGGAAGCTGGCTCACAGTGAACCCAACACTGTGCTTCCGCAGACCACAGCTCACCCCCACTTCCCAGTCCCCAAAGAATGCTTCAGGACCCTCTTTTCAGGCACAGTCTGGAGATTTGGGCCTTCCAGTCACATCCTGTGATGTCCCCACCCACACCGGCCCACACGCACATGCCACCAGCCATCTTCCTGAGCCTGGTCTCCAGGGTTCCATTGTCATGGGGTGGGAAGAGGATGTTAGGAACTCCGAAAGAACATGCGCACAACGAGGCAAGGGGAGCTTCCCCCACAGGGCCCTCAAGTCCTCCTCACTCATAGTGAGTGGGGGTAGAGCTGAGCAGAATGAGGGCTGAAGGGGCCCCCTCCTGGGAACCATCAAACCTTGTGCTGGGGGGACTAGGTTCAAGGACAGAAGGTCTATGTGGGAGGGGGCAGTTTGGCTTTTGAGTCTTATTTTGAGGGGAGGGCTGGTCATTATTGTTTATTTCTTCCCTCAACCCACCTAAGGCTGGGAAGTAGGGATTGGGGTGGGAAAGGGAAGTATCAAAGTATTAGTCACAAAAACATGCATACAAGATTAGGATGGGCAGAAGGGGGGCTGGGGAAAGGGAAGAAGGGGACTGGGGTGAAGGGGTGGGACAGGACAGGGAGGGGTGGCAGGTGAAGGGGTCTCCCTACGGCAAATTCAGCTCTGTCCCACCCTGCACCTCCACTCTTGATGCCACACCGAGACCTGGAAATAGGCCACGAATTAGTTCCTGAGCCTGTGTCTGGTCACCCCAGCTAGACGGTCAGCTCCTGAAGGGTAGGTATCTGGCCTGACATGTCCCTGTAACCACATTAATCCCAGCACAATCCAGGGACACATCATGGTCATTAAAGGCGAACATCAGGTCACCTCGTGACCCAGAGAAACACTGGGCTCTCCCTGCCTGTGTCCCATCTATAAGCCCAACACCTCAGGAGCCTTGAGTGGACAGAGCCTCCATCCTCTGAGACTGCTCTAATCAGGTGCCCTTGCTTCTGTGCAGGGGGAGGGCCCCACTGGCCCCCAAGTTCCTCAGGAAGAGGCTTCCCTGGCCTCCTCAGCCTTCCAGCCCCCCTAAGCCACTCAGCTGTGTCCTCCCTCCTCGGCCCCAGCAGCCAGGGCACCAGCTATGGCTATTTTCCTCATCCTATGGGCTCTCTTTGGCCCAGTCCATGCAGTGAGCTCATCTGCCTTTGCCATTCTAGAGTTAGAAGGACCTGACCTGTGGGGAGCACCCTCCTCAATTCCCCTTCAGACTGGGCGCGAATCTGACCTTGCCCTCTACGGCTTTATGCAAATCCCTGCCATGTGGTGCCCCTTTTGGAGAAGGGCTGCCTTAATCACCCTCCTATCTGTCCCCCAAATTCACAACTATTTTTTAGAGCAGTCCTGGCCCAGGGGCTGAGGGAGAGGGTCGCAGGAGACAGGGTGACATACGGAGGTGCACGGAGGAAGGGGGGGTCAGCCTGGGGGTGGAGGAAGTAGAAGGAGAAAGAGGGAGACGGGCACTAGGTGGAAAGGAAGCCAAGAGTAGGGGGAATGGAGGACAGTCTCTGGGGAAGGCAAGGAGGGAGATGACGGAGATTAGTAAAACCCGACTGTTCCCTCAGACAAATCAAAGTCCAGACACAAAAATGGCGGGTTCGTTAGTAAAAGCAGGAAACAGGGGCGTAATTCCCCCGTCCCCCTCCACCCCAGGGGTTCGTGATGCCCCTGTCCCCCAACCCCCCCTCCCCGCGCAGCTTCTGGAAGGGGTGGGGCCGGCGGGGGAGGAGGGCAGGGGGGCCGTGCGACAGAACAGCCTCTGCAGCTGGGACACATGCAGGTTAGAGGGCCAGGGTTGGGAGCCAGGCCCAGCAGGAGAGGAGAGAGAGAGGCAGCCGCAGGTGAGAGGGCATGCGGGGTCAGGGGAGATGGGGAAGAGCAGAGATGGAGGCGAGGAAGCTGTGGGTGCAAGAAGGAGAAGCTTCCTTCCAACGGAGGAGGAGAGAGGAGCCACCGCTAGGACAGAGACATTTATGGGTTGAGAAAGAAAGGGAAGGGACACGAGGCTCAGATCTTCCTCACCAGAGGGTGACTCAGACACTCGTTCCCACCACCCATTCACTACTAATCACTGACCCAGACACACCTGCTCACACACCACATCCTGCTGGAGGCAGCGGGAGAAGTCCTGACCAGCTCATTTCCAAGCATCCTCCTTTCGGTCACCAGGACCATGGCTAGCACCCAAGACACAGCAGACACTCGGCACCCAACCCACACCAACACATCAACCCAGACTGCCAGGGCCCTGAGTGAGGACTGAGGACGCCAACGGGAATGAGCCATAGCTCTGCCCTGGAACAGCCATGAGCAGCTGGGGAAGAAGGGGTGAAGCACCGAAGACACGGGAGCCCAGCCTCCCTCCACACCCCAGGAGCATGGAGTGTGGCTGGAGGTGGCTGCAAGAGGCAGCCTCTGACCTGGGCGGGGTCTCAACCCTCCCCGCTGGGCCCACCTCTCTTCCGCTCTGCTCTGCCTGTCTGCTCGCAGGCAGGCTGGTGGGATGTGAAACCAGGTCCTGGCCATACCTGTCCCCAGAGGAACACTCCATGCCTGTCCTGACCCAGGAAGAAAGGCTGAGGAAGAGGGAAAGCCCCTCTGGCACCATCCAGCGCCTTTCCCAGCTGCCTGCTAGGATCACAGGGTCACTGACCTCCTTGGGAGGGGGACTTATTCAGGGGAGAATAAGATGGAGGGCCGATGTTTTGGACTTGTGGATGGGCTAGATGGGTTTCTGGGATTTTGAAGGCCATCCACATTATATGCAAAATTGTCTCATTTGTCCATTACTGTCATCAAATTCTCAAAGGGTTCCAGAAGCCAAAGGTGGTTAAGAACAACTAGTTTAGGAAGAAGGCCCGGGCCTCCCCTTAAGATTAAGTGGGGTGGGGGCGCCTGGGTGGCTCAGTTGTTAAGCACCTGTCTTCGGCTCAGGTCATGATCCCAGGGTCCTGGGATCGAGCCCCACATTGGGCTCCCTGCTCTGCGGGAAGCCTGCTTCTGCCTCTCCCACTCCCCCTGCTTGTGCTCCCTCTCTCACTGTGTCTCTCTCTGTCAAATAAATAAATAAAATCTTAAAAAAAAAAAAGATTAAGTGGGAGGAGTAGGGCATGAAGACAGGATGGCTGAGGGAGGTCGTGCAGGCCTGCTACCTGCTCAAGTTCAGCCATCTGTTTGGGGCAGGGAGAAGCTAAAAGGAGAATCAGGTTGAAAAGATTCCCAGGAAAGTGATTTGGCCAGCAGTTATAGCCCTACAGCAACTCCTGATGTCTGGATTTGATAAAGTTTGGGGCTAGAGGGGAAAGACTTCAGGTCAGAAACCGTGAGTTCCTCTCGCCTTTCCCATTTTCCAGAACAATCTCTGCCTCTCATCTGTAAAAGGGGTGTAACTACCTCCATCACTCATACTTCAGGCTCATGATGTGGATCGACTGAGATAACAGAAGTGAAGGCACCAGACCCTCCATAACTGCTATGTGCCCCCCACAGCTGTCGCTGGGCCTCAGTTTCCCCTTCGGTTAACTGACAACAGTCTCTGCCTGATGCCTCAACCTAGGCATTTGTCAAGTTTAAATTATATGCAGGATGTGAGAGCTATTTAAAAGGATCAGAGACCCCAGTATGTGTCTTTGATTATTATTATTATTACAAGAAAACTATTATTATTTTTACAAGAAAACTTCCATCATCCTGACCACACCTGACCCAAACCTCTCAACATACTGGCCTTTTTGGTCTGTATCCACCCTCTCCCCCAAGGAGAAGCGCTCCAATAACAAGAAAAGAGACCTTATAAAAATGAGTTAGTAAAAATAAATTCAAAGCCAACTGGAACTGGGGCTGAGGAATGCCTGGGAGTAACAACAGGGTGAACCCTGTCTCTTTTGGGGCCCCATGCTCTGAGTCTAGTCTTCCCCTGAAAAGGCTGATCCCCAGGGACAGGTTTTCGAGGGTTTATGAAGCTCCTCAGGCCACCAGGAGGCAATCAGCCCTGATCATCAAGCAGTGATGCTCACACCGTAGACTTTAAAAACGTAGAATTTAGCAGGAACGTTCCTTGCCAGGGCTGAAACCAGACAAGGCTGTTTGCCTCTTAACCAACTTAACCATGTTCCTCCATCTTTCCTCCTCCTCCCCAGGCCAATTCCTGAGGCATTCTGGGGTTTCATGCAGTTATTTTGAGACTGATTCCTAAGAAGGGATGGTAATAGGATCTCCTGTGGGGCCAGAGATGCTGTATTCTCCAGGGTTTGCTATGGGAAGGGAATCACTTCTTTACAAAACATCGTCACCCTGGAAACACTGAGATAGATAATCAGTTAATATGTTATAAAGATGAATAAAATTATAATTTCCTTTACAGAGTACAGACGCTTTCCCTTCCATTACCCTGCTTGATCTTCACACTGACCTCATGAAATAGCCAATGTATATTATCAGCTGTTCAGTAGATGAGGAAACTGAGCTTTGGCCCAAGCCCATGTGGTCAATTTTTAACTGAACCAAGACCAGAAGGAAGGTCTACGGAGTCCTTATTCTCAGATGGTTTTGCCCTGGTGTTTGGGGTGTGCCACATGGGTTTATCTTGCCTCCTTTCTGTCCCCAAAGTCACAGGTTGGCTGTCCAGGGAGGCTCTGCAAAGAAAGAGTTCCAAATGCCCAGCCCCTGGCCTGGCTGGAGGGGTGGACAGAAGCTAACTTCTAGAAGCAGCCGCTGGAGAGCAGAGCCTGTGGGTGGCATGGCGCCGGGACCACCGCTTGGCTCTACGAGAATGCCAGGGTGACTGGGAGTGACCAGAGGAGGTCTTGGATGGGGAAGGGCTGGGATGACTGCGGCTGTGGGCACTGCCTCGGGCACAGGGCAGAGGACAGGACCACCACGGGTCTGTGGGTGAAGGGAAACACGGCCCGTGGAAGCATCAGGCCAGGCCAGACACAGCCTGACAGGTGGAGCCCCTGGGGAGGTCGGGGAGCCACTCTGACTGGGAGCCCAGCTAGCAAGCTTCCCTCATGGCCAGCCAGGCAGCCTCACAGGTCAGGAAGGCTGGGAAGGCCAGGCAGCTGCCCCAAGCAGCGCGGGCCCCACGGGAGCAGACACGTCCATCTGCGGGGTCCCCAGCCTGGTGCTCAATCACTCTGCATTATTAATAGGCGATGACTAACTGCCTGCCGCTGCAGAGCTGGGACGGGCAGGCGCGAGGGAATCCCAGGGGAGGGCACCAGCACAGCGGGCAGGCACACACGCCGAGGCAAGGCGGCAGCAAAGGGCCCGCCCCAGCTCCTGCCCTGCTCCTGCCCATCACAGCGCAAGACTTGAGGGCCGGCCCCCACTGCTCGCCTCCCCCCAGAGCCCTGCCCAGGGTCAAACCTCCACACCGTCCCACAGCCCGCAGCTCACACCAGCGTTCACACGTGAGGAGTCACCAGCAGAAGCCCACAGACACACAGCACAGTCTCCCACTAACACCCCCTAAATGTCACACCAACATTTACCCACAGCCGCACCCACACACCAACACACACCAGCTGCGTTTACACGGACACCCACACCAACACTCACCGGGACTGAGCCCAACCCAAACAGAGGAGTTTGGCAACACGGAGCCCCACTTCACCCCTCCTGCACCTCCTCCTCTCATCCCCTCACCGGGGAAGGTAACCACCCCGTCAGAGGCCATGCAGGACAGGCAGGGGGACAGAGGTCAGGGGAGATGGGGGGGGCAGAAGGAAGACAGTGTGAAACACAGTGTTAGTCAGAACAGCAGAGCAGTGGGGGGAACTGGCCGCTATCCCTCCTGGGGGGAAAAGACCATTCATGCCATGCAAATGTTGGGGGAGACAGAACCACGAACCCTCAAGGCTGAGGAGGGAGGGAGGGGATGTCACCTCTTCCCTGGCAGCCAGCATAGGACAGCGCCCAAACTGGTATGAACTGGTCCCGGGCCCCTCCGCATCTCCCAGGGCCATTCCCCCCCTTCAAGGAATCTGCCCAGCTGGCTGCCACTGGAGGCTCAGCCCCAGCCCCCCACTCCCAACTGGAGGGGCCTGTCCAGGAGCTGACAGTGACCAGAGCGTAGCATGTCATGGGATGGTGTTTTCCATGGATTTTCAGGAGACCAAGAAAGAAACTAAATCAAAGAGAAAAAACGAGGGAGCGGGGGGTATGGGGGAAAAGGAACAAAATAAAGCAATAGAAATCAGCAGCCTGGCATCGGGGCTGGTCTAACCAGAGCCGATGAACATGGGGCCTGCCCCCGGGTCTCTCTGGCCAGGAATCTGAATTCAGGAGTCAGGGTTAGGGCAGGGACAGGCCAAATTCCTCGATTTCCATTTGTCTTTTGGATTTGAGTTTGGGCCAAAAAAGAAAGAAAAGGGAAAGAGGAAAACTAAAAGAGAGAAGCAAAATCTAAAGATTGTCCAGAACGCCAAAAACAATCGGAAGAGCAAAACAACCAAAACCAAATGGGGAAAGGAACCAACAAAAGAGGGAGAATCGAACAGTTAAAAAAACCCACGGCAAACCAAACGGTAAGACAATTAGAGTGATATCTACCAGATAATGCAGTTTGTTTACCATAGCGTGTCCAATCCCTGCGTGCTTCACCGGAGATATGGGGGAGGGGGTGGGGGGGGTCAAAAAAAAACAACAACAACAACAACAAAGACAACAACGAAAGAACAGAACGAAAAGAAAAGATAAATAAAATGACCAACTGTGAAACTCAAGGAAGGAGGAAAAATATATATCCATATATATTTGGTTGGTGGTTCAGACCCTCCCACCTTAGGCTCAGCTAAAACATTTTGTTTAAAGAAAATTAAATTATAATGGGAGGGAGAAATAAAACACACAAAAAAATTAAATCCCTTCTTCTCCCAATCCCCCCTCCCAACCCCTCCTCTGGATTCCTCTGCCCCCCCCCCCAACCCCCCCCGGAAGAGCCGGCTGCAGAGAAGGGGAACAGTTAAAGACCTTGGTTAGTAGAGAAGAAAACAACAAAAGAACTGGACCAGGAAAGCAAAGACTTAAAGATGGCCGACATTCCGCAATGAGACAGAAAGGTTAGTTCGGTTTTTCACTCATACCTCACCCCACCTGTCCCTGCCATCCCTTGGTCCCCTGGGTTATAAGCGTGTTAGTAACACACACAGAGTCGGCAACGGGGTTTTCCAACAGAGGGTGAGAGAGGGAAGGCAGAGGGTTAAGAAGCAGACCCAGTTATGCAGTATTAGTAAGTCCTTTCAGCTGAAATGTTAGGGAGTTGAGGAGAAGGAAGGGTAGGGGGACAAGGGATGCGAGAAAGGGATGGGCTATTGACTCAGGTAATGGACAATGTCTTGTTGGCTAACTGGTCAACCAGATGGCCTTCTAGAGAACTGGCCAACTGGCTGACCAGTGACCGTATCGAGTTAATGGGTTAACTGGTTGGTGATGGGCCAGCTGGCTGTCAGGCTGGGAGAAGGTGGCCAACGCCCCTAGAGAATCACAGGACTGGCTAGAATGAGAGGCAATTTCATTTGGAGGCAAAAGGAAGAGGTTCCCAAGGAGCATAGAAAGGGATATAGGGGTCTGCTTTTCCTGGGCATGGAGGATAGGCAAATCGATCCAGGGAGTCATGGAGGGAAGGGGGCAGGTTCTCTTTTATTGTTTCTCTTCCTTGAGAAAAGCAGAGAGATAGAGTTGCCACCAGAACAGAGAAAAGGAAACTTTGCCCTCCAAGGGCTGGCAGAGGGCTCATGTTCACGGCATATCTCATTCCTCTCCTTCCTCTCTCCCACTCATCACTGATCCCTCCTTCCTGCCTAATTTGACTTTCCAGAACCCATTTTTCCCCCCTAAAGTTCCTCAGGTTCTTCAAACACCGCACCCTCGGTCCCTTACACTCCTCTGGGCAGCCACCCATCCTGGAATAAAGTGCCCGCACCACCACCCCTGCAAGCCCCTGGAATTGGTGAGGCTTTCCCAGCAGCCCAGCCTCCTTCCATGCACACCCACAGACCCCTGAGCCTCCACTCCCCCCAGCCAGCACCAGAAATCCATATCCCCCACACACCACACCATAAAAAGGAACACAGAGGCCCACCCACCTCTAAAACCCCTCACTCCTCCCTAAGCCATAAGCCAGCTTCTTCTATCCCAGTCTCTAGAGTCCCCACCCCCATGTGGCCCTGTTTATTTTCTCTTCTCAAGGCTAAAGGCAGAGGCAACAATCACCTTCCCAATAACCCTTGTCATTGTGGAGGAGAAATCAAAGGGACTGAGGCAGCTTCGTGGAGGGTATCAGAAATGGTGGGACACTATTGCTCCATGTCCATTAAACACTAAACTGCACACCCGAGAGTGTGATTTCAAGAAGTATTCTAGGGACAGATCCATTAGTTGCAGCATTATTATCACTGGTGGGCGCAGGACTAATTCAGAAAGACAATTAATAAGGGCCTCGTATAATGAAAAATAACAGAATTCTATATTTAGCAGCTAGAAGAAGTGCCGGATAACCAATATCAATTATTACGGATGCAGAAGCAGTTTACATAACGGGAAGGCAAGAGTCGAATGTCAGGTGCAGTGACCAGTGAGAGGGGCTAACCCAGGATACGAGAATTAGTACTGCTGGCTGGTGGGACTGTCGCGAAGTAAAGAGGCCAAACAGTCAGGACAAGGGACAATTAGTTTCAGGGCAGCTAAATCAGTTGCACCCAAAAAGGTAAGAGTTGTCTGATATCCCTGACTAGTTTAGCAATGCAGAAAAAAAAGGCATTGGGTGGGGGGGGTTGGGGATTAGATGTAAAAATCCAACTACTATTATTCTTTTTGAACTAGAACTGGTTGCAGAGACTAAAATTAAAAAAAAAAAGTTTTCAACTTTCTTGGACAACTAATTCTTAACAAGTAGAACAGCAAATTCAGAAACAGGATTGAGAGGAAAGAGGTGAGTTCAAAGCCTGGGCCTGCCGCTAATGTCAGGACATCCTGGCTTCCTCTGAAAAATAGCAAGGTTGGAGTAGGTGAGGCCGTGGCAGGTCCAGAACCCAAAACCCAAGGCGACTGTGGCCAAATTAACTAGAGTGGAGAGGGTCCTGGAAGCCATTCCTGGCGGCCTGTGACACAGGACAGGGAAGGGGTCCACAGCAGCCCGTGCCTTCCGGAATGCCAGGATGCGGAAGACTAAGGCTTCCCACTAGCACATGAGTGGTAAAGGCTCTTCCCCCACTCTAGAAACAGAGGGCTCCTGGAGTCCAAGAGCACAAGAATGACAGCGAAGGAGGAAGGAAGAAGGCATCAAGTCATGGGGGGGCGGGGGGCTCAGCCATTATATCCAGGGGCAACTCAGCCCCCCTCCCTCCCTTGAACTCTGGCTGTAGCTCTGACCCCTCAAGAAAGCCAAGACGGGGACTCTACACACAAATCATAAATCACAGAACTCTGGATGAAGGCAACCTTCGCAGAGCTTGAGGAAGAGCAGCTCGGGACAGAGAAGAGGCGCTCACTCTACTCAGGGATCGCGGGGACCCATTTTTCAGAGAGGTATTCAGAACGCTCAGATGGTTTTGAGATTCGGGAACATCTAAGAATGGCAGATCCACAAGACAAATTACGAATTCGAGCAGCCTTTGCACTTTGCTCTAGCGACAACAACCAGGCTCTCCCTGGGAGGCAGGAAAATGGGCGTAGCTTCGAAGTCAGACTGACTTCGGACTTCCAGTCCTACCCTTTCCTAAGCGGATAATGGGGGGGGGGGGGCAAGCTCTCTAACCTGTGGAGTCTCGATTTGCTCATTGATAAAATGAGAATATGTCCCACTGCACAGGATGGTTCATGAAAATTAGGTGAGATACAAAAAAGAAAAGAGATTGTCAGTGTCTTCCGAGAAACGCTGTGAAAAGAAGGAACACAGTCCTGAGACAATTCAGAGGGGTGGAGGGAGAGGCTTTCTTTCCTCTGGTTTGTAAGGGAAGAGGAGTTGTTCCCAGGGCATCAGAGGCAGTTCGATATTCGGGTGAAATAGATCGGCCGGGTCCTCATGTCCAAAATCTCACCAACCAGCTTCAAGAAAGCGCCTAAACGAACCAGAAAAATGCTTGAAAAACAGCTACAAATGCACACTAGCTGCTGGTTTTAAGCCCTCAAGAAGGGGACCACCTGGTAGAGAGAAGAAATGAACACGAATATGGACCACGCTGAAGGAATGTGATGACAGGGCGGGAACGCAGTGTCTCATCAGCAGTGTCTCCCCAGGGGGCCTGAGGGGACATGCTGTCCTTGGTTGAGAACCACAGCTCTAGGGATGACAGGAGCTGCCCAAAAAACAGGCAAGGACTCGAAGGGCCTGGTAAGGATGGACTTGGCCACAGACTGGGCCTTGAGTGGGGACAGTGAGTCCAGAGCACAAGCCCGAGGCTGACCTTCTCGGGGATCGTCACAGTGACCAAAACAGGACTGCACCTCGCATGTATGGATGTGGATCCCTCCAGAAACCCTTCCTAAACAGCACTCTCAATCAAAATCTTTGTGCAGACACCCTCTTTGGCCCTGAAGGCCTGTGTTGGGGTCACCATGACCGGACTCTGCTCTGACCCGTCGTAAAAGAGACCGGGGAGGGGAGGAAGGGCACCTGGGTGGCTCAGTTGGTTAAGTGTCCGACTCTTGATTTCAGCTCAGGTCATGATCCTGAGATCGAGCCCCATGTTGGGATCCGTGCTCAGCTGGGAGTCTGCTTGAGATTCTCTCTCCCTCTCCCTCTGCCCCTCCTCCCACTCAGGTGCACGCTCTCTCTCTCTCAAATAAATAAATAAAACTTCAAAAAAAAAATAAAATAAAGGCCAGGGGGAAGTGATTTTCAGCAGTTACCAGCCTGAACCCCCGACTCTGGGAGCCCGAGGAAGAGGCCACCGTGGGTCACTGTCTACACTCAGTACTGCTGAGGCCAGACCCCATCCGCCTCCCCTAGTCTCCTCTTGGTGACTCTCAAGCTCCTAGGACTTTTAAGGTCCCTGCTGCTCCCTTGGCACTCGTGTAGCTTTGCTCTGCTCACTTTTTTTTTTTTTAAAGATTTTATTTATTTATTTGACAGAGAGAGACACAGCGAGAAAGGGAACACAAGCAGGGGGAGTAGAAGAGGGAGAAGCAGACTCCCTGCTGAGCAGGGAGCCTGATGAGGGGCTCGATCCCAGGACCCTGGGATCATGACCTGAGCCGAAGGCAGACGCTTAACGACTGAGCCACCCAGGCGCCCCATGCTCTGCTCACTTTTAACAGACTCCTCCTGTCTCCTCGGGAGCCGAAGGGCTGGGAGGGCGTGGACTGCCTTTTTTCCCTCTGTACCCATTGTGGATGCACAATATGTTTATTGACCAGCAACACGTGGATGGGGACCCTGGGCTTGCAGCGTGTTGCCAGAGGTTAGTACCGGGTGACAGCACCGGTCCTGCGGAGGGAAAACCAGCAAGAAGCACCAAAACAAGCCCTCCGCCCCCCAGCAGGCGCTGTGTGTATGGCACCTACAAGTAGGACAAATGTATGGGACACACTCAGGTGCGCTGCGACAATAGAGACAACACAGGACCGCCCTCTGACGGGGTCAGAGAACGATGTGACGTGAAGCAAGGCATGGCACCGGGCTTGGTACCCCATGGAGGACGGGGAGCACAGAGAACAGGCCCATAGGTAGGAGCCCCACAGCCATGGCAAGCAGCAGGCTCAGGAGAGAGCAGCAGGATTAGTCACAGAGGCCTCCCAGCAAGGTGAAAGGCGCCAAAGGAGGAGGATTCCCCATTCAATCATCCCCCAGTGGTGGTGAAGAACAGGTAGGAAGAGTGTGAGGTCAGCCAGGATCCCCACTCCCACGGAGGAGCCCGTCAGGGAGGACGGGGGGAGAAGGAGCACGGCGAGGACTATGAGGAGGAAAGGCAGAGGAAGGCTAGAACTAGGAAGTACAGAGAAGGTAACTAGCAAGAGGAGGCCTAACCCAGCAGCGGTTAAGTGCCTCCCGGGACAGAGACGGTCCACGTTTCTGGCGGCACTGAGCCTGCTGGAAATGGAGCTGGATGAGCTTCCCAGCCACTCGCTGCGAGAGAAAGCAGTGCATCCAAGAGAAAAGGACCAGCAGAAGCCCGGGCCCCTGGCTCCTGCCTGAGTGAACAGAAAAAGGAGTCAGGAGGTGGAGACAAGCATCACTGGATGCACAGTGGCAGCGCTGGGTGTGAAAAAGGGTCTGGCTGGGACTCTGCTTGAGGCAGGAACCTGCAGGACCGGAACAGGGGGCTGGGGGGTGGGGTGTCAAGCAGAAGCCTGGCCAGAGAGATGGCCTCACCCACCGTAGCCACCCTGGGCCTTATAAGTGGCACGGAGGCCACCACGAAGATGGTAGAGCTGATGCCCTCTCCAGGCAGCCCATCTGGGAGCCAGAGCTGAGGAGCCACCGGAGAGAAGAATCTCGTCCTTCCTGCAGGGGCTGACCCAAGGGCCTCCTCTGGGCTCCTGCAAGGGGCCCGGGGGCCACGGAAAGATCGCCGTGGGCTGCTGGGCCCGCCGGGAAGAGCAAGGAGAAGGAAGTGTGCAGCCCTGAGGAGAGGCGGGGCCAAGCACGCCCTGCAGTCCTGCTCTCCTCACACCTGCCGCACATCGACCCTGCCCGGACCGCATCCCTGCCTCTGCTCTAGAAAGGCCCTGCCTGAGGGCAGGCCGCACTCTGTCCCCACATGTACATCTGCACCCTTCCGCCCTAGAATCAGGGTACCCACAGCTACTATGCCAGGCCAGAGCCTTTCCACAGGCTCCCAGGGCCCACCCACCCAGGCTCTACCGCCCTCCTCCCGTCTCCCAAATTGCCCTCCTGCCAGGTCACCTGACTTCTTAGCCTGGGGCCCTTGAAACCCTAGCAGCGGCCACCAGTGTGAGCCAGGCCCTTTCCCTTCCCTCAGGCCCCCGCCCCAGGCAGCTCTGCAGACTCCTCTCCACTGGGCTTCCTGTTGCTTGCAGCCTGCCCGCGGCCCCGTGCTCCTGGGCCCTCACACCCCAAGCCTGGAACTTCTCCAGAACCACACCTCATGGGCCAGGCCCTGAGGCCTCACACCCACAGTGCAGGCTGCCGCCTCGCCACGCTCCCATCTGCCCCAGCACAGCTGCCCACCCCCGCCTCCTTCTCGCTCCCCCTACCTGGCGCAGGTTTCGGGTGACCCGGACGTCGTGCCAGGCGTTGTCGTTGAACTTGCCGTTGACAGGTTCCACGAGGGCCTCGAAGGCTCCTGAGCCCAGGTTGATGACCAGCCAGACAGCCCCAGACTTGAGGGACAGGTTGACATAGTCGGCCGACTTGCCCGTGTGCAGCATCAGCCCGTTGCGCTGCAGCGTGCGGAAAGCCAGCGTGATCTCGTCCGTGCTGCTCTGGATGGGGTTGTGTGACAGGTCGTAGCAGAAGAACTCGTTGCCTTTGAAGGTCGCCACGAACTCCTCCTTGCCTGGATGCCGCGGTGCGGGGAAACGGGAGAGGCTGAGTGGGGCTGGGCATGCCAGACCTCCCGCGGCCCCTCCAACAGCCCGGGGCACGAATCCTAGGCGCTGGCGGGAGCCCCACAGCCCCCTCTGCAAGCTTCAGGCCCTCTTCCATCCCCCCGGCCTGTCCACCCTCCTCTCTGGACCCGGACGTCTTGACTGTCAGAAGTCCACTTTGCCCGTGTCCATTTCCAAAGCGGGAGGCTGCTAAGTGGCTCTCACACTGACAAGTGACAATTTAGCTGCCACGGGGCCAGGAAAAGCGGACGTTTGCATTCTCTCCTCCCCGGCCAACCCTCATCGGCCACTCCCCTGAACAAAGGGATGCGGAAGAGCCTCCACCTGCCTTCTCCCTGGAGTGCCTCCCCTAAGGCTGGGGCACGAGGGTCTCCTGAGCACAGCCTGCCTCCCACCCCTGCCCCTTCTCTGGTGATGGTCATTCTCAGTGCCCGGGGCAGTTTCAGGCCTCTTGTGGGGGGATGGGAGCAGCAGGCCTGTTAGGCGGCAGGGAGCAGAAGAGGAGGATGGGAACGGTGGGGTGGGGTAAGGCACTGGGAAGACACACGGGAGGACAATGCAGGTGACAGCGATATGCACCAGGGAGCTGTGGGCCACCAGGTGAGGCTTATACAGATGACCGCAGGCCGGCTACCATCCCCAGCCCCATCTTCTACTCCAACCTAAGAGGCGAGTGCAGACGGGCCCTAGGCAGAGAGCCTCTGAGGGGCCCAGAGGGCAGGGGTAGGACCCCTGAAAGCCAGCAGATGGCTGTGGTTCTTGTGCGCATGTGCGTGCATGTGCGTGCATGCGCGCGTGTGTGTGTAAGCACCTGGCACAGGGCTCCCTCCAAGAGCACTTTTCAAGCAGAAGCAAAAAAAGACTGGGAGACGCTAGGGATTTGTAGCGTCTGTAAGTGGGTGACAACTGACAGGACAACAGCTGTGCAGAGGGACGTTGGGGTCCCAGCCCCACACCTCCACAAGCTAGAGAACACACGGGAGGAAGAGAACGGGACACAGAGTCAGGGCAGAGCAGAGGACCTGGACAATGACAGGGACTCACTTCTCCCCAACACACAGAGCTGCAATGGCTCATCCCGCATGTCACAGGGTGGATGAGGGCAGGGATGGCCAGCCTCAGGCCCTCATGAGCGCAGGGGTTCTCAGTCTAGGCCACCAGGCCCAGGAAGGAGCAGGGAACAATGCCAGGGCGCACGCACAGCCCTCTGAAGACACCTGTGCCCCTGTGAGCCTGGCCACAGTAGCAAGCACCACGTGTGGGAGCGGCCGCAACCCGGGTGCGCTTCCCGCAGATGCCCCTCCCCGGCACACAACAGCCCTGCTTCTCTCCCTCCGGGCACGCTGCCCATAGACTCCATCCTCACTGCCTCTGGGTGCCAAGGCACCAGCTGCTGCCCCAGAGCCTGGCACTGCACCCACTGCAGCTGGCAAGGCCCGGTTTCCTGAGGCCACAGGGCCACGAAGCTGGTGGGGGCAGGAGCAACAGGGGACAGTTGGAACCCCACTCTGCCTACCCTCGGGCTCCAGCGAGAAGGGCCAGAAAACAAAGGGGAGACAGGCAGAGATGGGAAGGGGATGTGGGGAAGAAGGGCCACGCAGAGGGGGACCACAGAGAGGGGGAAAGATGGCCATTGGGGGCAGAAGGAACATGGAGCCGGCTCAGAGCTCGGATGGAGCAAGAGGTGACAGAGTGAAGCAGCTGGTTAAAGACAAGCAGCGACCCGAGGGCGGGCAGGAGAGGGGGACGGAACGGGGCCAGCAAGGAAGGGGGACAGGGGCCTCTAGGGAATGGAAGCCAAGGCTTTCTCGGGACCTGGCCATTTCCATAGCAACCAGGCCTGCTGCCCAAGTCCTGGCAGAGCCAGGGGGCTCAAGGACCAGAGAAGGGGACGTGTTTGACCTTGGGTTTGCCACATGTAGTAGTCCTTCCCAGAAGCCAGGCCTCCCCTCCTGTTCCCTCACCTTCACTGCAGTCAAAGGAACTATCATTAAAGGGACAGTCAAACAGAAAGAAAGGATAAAGCAATCACGTGAAGAAGTGACGGAGACAGAACAAAAGAGACCAGAGAGGAGGGCCAGGGGCTGGACCACAGCTGCCAAGGCGAAATGAAGAAACATGGCCATTCCTCAATTCCTCTGGGCCCTGCCTGGGATCTCCTAGGAGAGGAGGCAAAGCCAGCCATGGAGTCGGAGGAGTCTACGCGTTCTCCAATTGCACCAGCAACCCGGATAGGCCCAGAGATGGACAGAGGCTTGCAGCAGCCAGACAGGGTGGGAAAGAATTGGAAGAGAGGGACAGAACAGAGGTGAGCAAATGTGAACAAGACAACCCAAAGACGGTGGGAAGGACAGAGACAGACCCCAGATGGGGAGGAGGGCAGCAGGACCTCAAGGGATTGATGGGGGTCTCTGTGGCCATAAGGATGCCCACCCAGGGTGCTCAGGGGGCCGCAAACCAGACCTGGGAGGAGCCAGACCTAAAGCACCAGGGGGCGCTGTCACCCACCATCTCCAGGAACTACAACTCCCCGCCGTGCCTGAGCAACAATGGCAGCTCCTGATGCCCACCCCCACCCCACCCCCCACCCCCCACCCCCCCCCCCCGGCACTTGTTCACCTCCTGTGGTCAGGGAGTGGGGAGCCCCACAAGTGCCCCCAGTCAAGCTGAACGTGGCTAGAGACCACTTGTCACAGAGCCGTGAGGGACAGAGCAGTGGCCTCCTTTCCGGGCCCAGCTCAAAGCCCTCCTCTGGGAAGGTCTCCAGTCCTCCGTCGCCCCTCCCTACTCTCAAGCACTCCAGCTGTCTGTTCTGCTCATTTGGCACTTACTGCCTAGTAACATCTTGTACTGCTCCCTGGAGAGGAAGTGTGATGTGAGAAAGAAGACCTGGGCACTAATGCTGGCTCTTCCACCAGCTTGGTGACCTTGACCAAGAGGCAAATCTCTAAGCCCCAGCTTTCTCCTCTGGACAAAGGGGCTGACCGCTGACCTACCTCACAGGTTGCTGTGCCATCTAGAAGGAGAACAGACGGGATGGAGCTTCGTAAACTGTAAACTATGCCGCTAATAAATGACTCTTGCACTGGTGTGTAACTGTGTGTGTGTGTGTGTATGTGCGTGCTGTCTCTCTCTCTAAATGAATGAATAAGTTAACTCCTCTTGGACAAAGTCTGCACTTTTCATACACTTTGCATGGACCACGCTTTCTTGTAGTTATTTGTTAGAATGTCAATGAGCCCCTTGAGAACAGAGACCATTCACCCATTTAAAATAAAGTTGCCGAGCGCGTGCCCGCAGAAGTGCCAGGAGCTGTGAAAAGCACTGGGGGAGTACAAACGACAACAGCCCACCCCGGCCCTCAGGGGGCTCGGTCTGGGGGGAGGAGGAGGCAAACAGGGGAGTGACAGTAATGATGCAGGATAACGGCGAGAGAGAAAATCGACGCATAGACAAATGCGACAGCGAGCAGCGTGTGGGTTTGCTTGCAGAGTTCCGGGGAGACTTCCGGGGTAGAGGTCCCGGCCACTTTCTCAAGAGTGGGCTGAGAGAGACACCGAATAGTCGGGAAGAAGGCAGGGATGGCGGAAAACCAAGCCAACAGCCCAGCACGTACTAGGGAGCAAAGACGGGACTCGGGATGCAATAGCCCCAGGGCTTGGCACCCACTGAGCTCCTTGAGGGTTGCCAAACTGCCCCCCTGAACTCCTTAGGAAAGAGATTCTCCTTTTTTTTTTTTAAGATTTTATTTATTTATTTGAGAGAGAGAATGAGAGAGCACATGAGAGGGGGGAGGGTCAGAGGGAGAAGCAGGCTCCCCGCCGAGCAGGGAGCCCCATGCGGGACTCGATCCAGGGACTCCAGGATCATGACCTGAGCCGAAGGCAGTCGCTTAACCAACTGAGCCACCCAGGCGCCCAGGAAAGAGATTCTCTTAAGAGAAGCAGCCTGAGTGCAGAAAAGGTCGCTGAGAAACTACACAGCCCTGAGACGGACCGAAAGCCAGCCGCGGGGGCTCAGGCAAGCATCAGTTTCCCCATCTGTAAACCCAGGGCAATGAGGCCTTCCACAAAGGGTGGTGAAGGCTCATTTAGGGGATGCATACCTATTATAAAGGCCTCATCTCCTAACCAGAATCCCCCCAGGCTTCTGGTACCTAGCAGGCTTCCAGAATTTGATGCTTAAATGGGGGAGGTACCCCGCTTCTTTACCCTGCTTTCCAGATACTTTCTAAAGACAGGCCTGAACATCTGCCACCAAAAGTCATCTGTGTTCTAGAAAAAGGTCATCAGGACAACTGAGATTTGGGAAGAAATGGAAGTCTGTGGCCCTTCACACCAGGGCAGGTCCCAGGGATGCAGGCCATGGACCTCAGAGCGGGGACAAAGGGGCACACCTTTGTTGACTCAGCTGCCCCCCGCAAGGAAGTGCATTTAGCCTGCAAGGGGTGAGGGCTGGGCTCTCTGGGGACCGTGGGGTCACTGACCTTTCGTTGGCTGGTGCACATCGCCGGCTCCTCCTCTCCCGGCCCCCCCCCTCGGAGAACAGTAAGGACCCTACTGGAGAAGCAGAATTGGGGGGTCAGGCACAGGGGGTTACCCAGCCAGTCCCACCCCAGCCTTGAGGTGATGGAAGGCCCTCTCCAGGGTAGAGGTCCTGCTTGGAGGTACAGGTGGGGCACGGGGGTGCTATTCTGGGGACTCACTTGCTTCGGGGCCTCTGGGGAAGGAGCCAGATGACAAACCCAACAGGCCCACAGACCCTGTGAGACTCACAGCCACCAACTTCTGCCCTCGGCCCAGGGGTGGGGAGACTGCAGGGAGGAGCAGGGGGCTCCCTGCTGGTTCAGGAGCTCCTCCTTCCCAAGAACATGCAAATAGGCCAGCCCTGGGGACCTGCAGGCCCCTAAGCTTCTACTTCCAGATTCTCAGCTCACTCTCCTCCCCACTCTGCATCTTCTCGCACCTTCTCTGCAGGGCGGGAGTTCATGCTTTTCAATTCCTCCAAAAGCCTGACAAAGGCACCCCTCCTCCCAGACCTTCCTGATTCACACACCAAAGGCCTCTTGTGTTCTTTGGCCTGTCCTCAAGGCAAACCTGATTCTCCATCTACATCTGGCTCACTTAGTAGTGAGCGTTCTTACTGTCACCTCTGTCCCCTGCTTTCCCAATTAGATCAGATCATGGGGCTTCCCAGGGCCAGGGCCATGGTTTGTGTCTGTTTCTCGGGCCTTCAGCAGGGCTATGCACACCAAGAGAGGTTCTGCCTGACTGGAGCTCATCATGTATGTAGGGAAGGCCTTTCTCAGGGCTGACTTCCCACTTCCCACCTCCCCCCGCCCCCCCATGCAGCTCATCAACCCTCAGGCCTCCTCTCCAAAGCCCCCGCAGACACATGTTATCACACTGGGTTCCAGGCTGGCTTGAGCTCTCCACACCCCCCACCCACGACAGTGACTCGTGCACTCAGTGCCTGGCTCCCGGGCCCCCACACCTATTGCCAGCCCCACAGGATGGCTTGAGAATGGAGTTTAAACTGTGTCTGGGCCCTTATTCCACCTCAATCCCAAATCCCCACAAGTGAAGCTAGAATCACACCTGAGCTGTGGACCTTTCAGGGGAGGGGGGAAGCGGGGCTCTGGATCCTTTGGGTCTTCATCTGTGACAAAGGTGTGCCACTGCCAAGAGCCCCAGAACCAGGCATTGAGAGGCAAGAAGGAGGTGAGTGAACCAACCCTGGCCTGACCACCCCCTCGGGACGCCTCCTTTCCCCACAGTTTTTGCCATGATTTCACAACCCTGCAAGAATCCCAGGCCCCTACCTTCCCAGACTTAAATCCATCCCAAATTCCAGATCTGAATCTCTCCCCACAGCCCAGTCTTCGTCCTCTAGGCCTCTCCTGCCTATAGACTAAAGACCCTCCTCTACAGAAGATGAGCCCTGACAGAGGACCGCCCTGGGCTTGGGGAGCAGTGCCTAAGGGTCCAGAATACCTGAGCTCAAGAATCAGGGATGGGGAGACCAGGGAGAGCTCAGCGCTGGGGGGGGATCACAGTCAGGATCCCTGGGCTGTCAGGTTTGCTCAACACCGGGCTTTTAAAGATGGTAGGGACTTGGTTGAAGGGAGACTAAAAATAGAGAAGCAGCCCCAATGGTACCACCGACTAAAGGCCATATAATCACTAACGAGTCACCTCATCTCTCTGGGCCTGAATGTCCTCATCTGTCAAACAGGGTCAAGAGATGTTGGTGAGGGCAGATGGTGGGACAGCTGTGCAAAGGGGGCATCCTGCACCCCAATCCCCTGCCTCTCCCTGCTTCGCTGCCGCTGTGGACAGAGGGGACACCCCGCAGCAGCAGGGGGAGCGTTGCGAGGCTGCCTAGAAGCCTCTTCCTCCAGCCCATGCTTTTCTCTTTGTACTTGGGTCCACAGAAAAGAAAGAATGATCAGAATGAGTGGAAGGAAATAAAACACCACCATGAGAAGGGGAAAAGAAGATACACTACCAGGAAAACGCAAAAGGGTGACTTGGAGACAGCGGCAGGAGTTGCAACATCTCTTGATGTCAGAAACCAAGGTGACATGAGCGCGGATGGAGAGCAGCAGGGAGGGCGGGGGAGGGGAGAGCACAGACTGGGGGCCGGCCCCGCCCCCACCCCAGCACCCCAGTCCCAGAACACGGAGAGACAACAGAGGCAGCGGACAGGAAGGGCAGGAAGGGCAGGAAGGACAGGAAGGCAGTGGGACAGGAGGAGGCAGGGAGAGGGGGCAGGGAGAGGAACAGAAAATCCAGTTGCAGGTTGGGGGCAATCCAATCCAATCCAATCCAAACCAGAACTTCAAACCATACCTTCGCTGTTTAACGTCAGGTGAGCCGGACCTTGGAAAGGGGAAGGGGAGAAAGAAAGAAAGGGAAAAAAAAAAAGGAGAAAAAAGAAAGAAAAGGGGAAAGAAACAAAGAAAACACGAGTCATCAAAATCAGCCAGAGAGAGGGGAGAAAAAAAGCTTTTGCTGCCACAATTTAAAAACCCTTTTTAACTTGTGACAGGCATCGAGGGGAAAGCCCCCAGCCCTGGAAGCTGAGGAGAGGGGCCCCGATGCCGGAAACAGGGTGGAGGGCACGAGGGGGGGACAGAGAGGGAGGGAGTGGGGGGGGTACGAGAGGGGGTGAGGGGGTACAGGCAGAACCAGAGGAAGGGTTGGGGCAGGGAGTCACTGCAAGGGGAGAGAGGAGATTTTGGTTTCTTTTTTTTCTTCTTGCCGGAAAAAAAAAAAAGGAAAAGGAGGAGAAGCATGAGGCTGGGAGGTCTGCTTTTTCCTTTTTCTTTTTTTCTTTTTTTTTTCTTCCGGGAGGCGGAGAGAAAAAAAAACAGTCAACGAGAAAAAACGATTCGGATGGAGGAGAAAATAAAACACGACACAAAAATCAAAGCCACCTGGAGAGAGAGAGAGTGTCCTGTTAGCGCGGGATTAAGTGGACAGGGGGGACCTCCGACCCCACCACCCCCCCGCCCTCACCCTGTGAGGCTGGCAGAGAAGGTGGAGGGGGGTGTGCAGGGCCTGGGCCTAGAAGGAATCTCCCACCAAAGTGGGCTTTGGAAAGGCACCTGTCCAGCCCCAGTCCTCCCAGCTGCCCACCTCCCCAACAACCTCCATACGGACTGCCGAGCTCCTGGATTCTATGAGGAAAGCGGGGCTCTCGGGAGGACAAAGTTAGAGCACAAGCAGATAGGAGGATGGGAAATGCTGGAGCAGAGATCCTGAGCTTGGATCCTTCCACAAGGAGGACTAGGAGACTAGGGCCCGCACCCTGGGACAGCAAGAACCAAAGAGGACAGCCAAGGCCTGTGGGCAAGAGGTCTGGCTCTCTGAGAGGTCAGAAGTTCTCTACAGACCCCCTTTCTCGGGTCCGGCCCTCTCTGAGATGAGCCAAAAGCTGAATTTTGAAAATGGAAAACAGAAGTCCTATCTCCAAGACTCAGGGGATGACGGGCTGGGATTTTTTTTCCAGGGTTACCTCGGCCCCTCGAAAAAGCCTCGTCAGTCCTGACCCGTGCCTTCCTAAACCTTAGGGGGAAAGACTCTGGCCCAGTGGATCAGCACCCTAGTCCCCAGAGAACACCAGCCACAGAAAGCCCTCCCCCAGAGAGGCTGGCCGCACCAGGTCCCCAGCGAAGCTGAGGTCCCAGGGCTCCCTGACATGACCAGCCAGGCCCTCCCTCTCCCCCCACCCTGCATCCCAGGTCTCTAGCCAAAAAGGTGGGCAAGGAACAGCCCTTGGAAACCATCCCAGTGCCGTGGCAATGAGAGGGTGGCCCTAGGGACAAAAAGCCTGGCCAGAGTGGGATTATCAAGGTAAAGGACTCCAGGTGCCTCTGAGACAAAGCAGAGGCCAGGATGCCTGTGCTCCGGGAGGTCAGGAAGGGAGTGGCCAGGGGCCAAAGGCCTGGACCCTGTGGTAGATGTGGGCAGCAGTTCACCTCGCCCCCTTCTCCTCTCTTGGGGGAAAGGCATGCGTCTCCCACCTCTGCGGCTCAGGCCAGTTGGGGGAGGGGACGGCAGCTGCATCAGGATCGAACAGCTCTTGGGAAGACAAAGGTTTCATCCATAAAACAGGGGAGGACCAAGCATTTGGACTGAGTCTTACTCTTTGCTCTGAATGTCCCCCACAAACTTTCCCCAAGGTCTACCAGCATCTTCCAAACCTTCTAAATCCAGGAGCCAGACCTAGAGCCCTAAACCTTCACCCAACTCTTCCAGGCAGAAATAGCCTCGCCTGTAGGCTCCAGCCTTGGAAATCCAGGCCCAGGAGCTGGAGGCCCTAGGACTGGCGCTCTGTCCCCCCAAGGCCTGAGTGGCTGCGTGGGGTAGGGACGCTGCGTGGGGTAGGGACGGAGCCAAATCTCTCCCCTCGCAGACCCTTCCGCTGCCCAGCTCCCAGGCAGCCTCATTAGCATGCGGCACTATCCCTCTGTCACCACGGCAACCAGCTGCTCAGCTCCCTCAGGCGTGACAGCACCAGCCATCTTGGTGAAGGGGAGGACGGTTCCCTGCCCTGTCTTCCCATGGCTCAGGTCAGTCTGGCCTGCAGGTGCGCCCCCTAAAGACTACGCCCCACCCCACGCCCCACCCCCATCCCCCAGGCCTGAAATCTCTGCTCCTTCCTCCTGCCCAGCCAGCCTGGGGAAGCCCTCCCCACGTCCACCTGTGGCATCGGCCCCTCCTCCCACCCCCTGGAGAAGAGGTTGGCAGTGACGGATGGCATTACCAAGGGTCCTTTCCTCGGGCACTTTATCTGGCTGCTTCTGGGTCTTCTCTCCCTGCTACAAGAGGCTAGGGAGAAAGGAGGAGGGGCAACCAGAATCCCCAAAAGGAGATGTTGTCAGGGGCTACGGAGCAGGATGGCCGGGTTCCTGGGAGAAAGCTAGGCCTGAGGCACAGCATTGAGGGTCGGGAAAAGAGGGTGAAGGCGGCACGGAAGACTCCAAGATCTCAACTGCAGAGTCCAGAGCATTGTGCCACAGAGGAGGCCCCAGCCACCGCCCCCCACGGAAACCACTCCCAGTCTCAGTCCCTGCCCTTCTACCAGAAGCCCAAAAGGACCAGCACCGAAAGAAGGAAGTTGGCAACAGGAGACAAGATTGACAGACACACAAGCAGGCACCTCACAGAGAGACGCACAGATGCGTCTCACCCCTGGGTGTGTTACACACACACACCAACACGCAGGCCCAGGCACTGCTCCCTCCAAACCAGCAGGCTACCACGCCACCCCCAAGAAATGGCTCAGTGGTGTCCAGAGGGGCTCATTCCCCACGTGTCCCCAAGCCGGCTCCCCTTCTTGTCCCCGGCTACCCTGCTTGCTTGGGAAAGCACTGATGGTCCCTCTCCTCTCCCCTCCTGGCTCAGTCACCTCCCCCCAACAGCCTCCTGCTTTCTTCTGTGGCCTGGCTCTTTCCCCTCCCTGATTTCCCTCCTTTCTGTCCCGCCCTCCACTTCTTCCTCCTGCCTCTACTTAGCCCCCTCCTTCCTCCCATCTTTCTGCCCCCTTCTGCCTCGCCAGGAGCCTCTCCCTTCGGGCCAATTCCCCTCCCCTCTCCCTCCCTCCATCTCTCCCTTTGTTCCAGAGGAGACATGACATCAAGAGCAAGTAAAAGTCACATCAGCACTAAATCTTATCTCCAGCCCTCAGAAGGCTGCGTCCACGCAGACACACAGACTCTCTCACGCACACAGAGGTAAACACTGACACACAGAGATGCAGACTCAGATGCAGGCACTCCTACAGAGGCACACAGAGATGTGGCCACGCCACAGAAGACACGAGGACAGACGTGCACGCACCTGCACACACACTCAGGCGCGAGCACACAAGCTCAGAGGTACAGACATGCACAAAGGCACACGGACACAACCGAGCCGCTGAGCCCGAGGAACACGTGTGCACACGGATACACACTCTCTCTCTCTCTCTCTCTCTCACATACACACACACACACGGATGGGTGCCTGCCCGCCAGGACCAGGGGAACTGAAGCCACCCAAGGAGAAGAGACATCAGTAAGAGACAAGCTAAACCATAGACACCACAAGGAAAAATGGATTCCAGCCCATACTCCAGCCAAAAGCCCTCCCCTTCTTTCTCACCCAGGACTCCCCAACCCTGGGTGCTGTCCCCTGCCCCTCTCATGTCAGGGCCCAGGCCCAGGGAGCTCCCAGCCTAGAGTTGCTGCATCCCTCCCACTCCTACTACCCTCTTCTTGCTTCTCCAGGAAAAGAACATGGGACAGGTTTGGGGATGGGATCCCACCTCCCGCCCACCTTGCTGCCTGCCTTCTCCCCAGTGGCTGCATGAGCTCCCCTGCAGCCCAGCCTCCACGCGTGGACCAGCCCACCGAGTCTTCCCAGTTTTCCCATCTCCCCGACCTCGTCCAGCCCCAGAGGAAGAAAAGGAGCAGGGCACACCAAAGCGAGAGGGGAAGGTTCGGAGAATGACAGGAGCCCAGAGAGAGCCTGGGGAAAGACAGAGACAGAAAAAGGTCCAGAGACAGAGCCCTGGAGAAAAAGAAAGGTAAAGACAGAAACCAGAGAGAGAGAGAGAAGGCAGATGAAACAGAAGACCGGGAAGGAATGGACAGAGGGACTCCAAAGAGAGGCAGGTTCCTGCCCTAACGCTGGCCCTCAGCCAGGGCCCAAAGAAGAAGCAGACGGCCCCTACCTCCCAGCGCACGTGTCAGTCAGAGCAGAGAAGGTGCCACCCACCTACACCCAAGGACGCGGGGACACGGCCCCCTCACCCTCTGCCTGCATCCTTCAGACCCAGAGCGGATTCACCCAAGCAGCCCCCAGCCCCCGGCTGCATGGCCCTCTTAAGCTCCCTCCACCGCGCTGGGCCAAAGGGTGTCTCCTCACTCACTTCCGGGCACTTCAGATCCTCCAGCCCCATCCCTTCACCCTCACTCTGGTCTCCTCCCTAAAGAAGAGGACATGCCAGGCGGCAGACTGGCCCGTGGAAAGGCCTGCCCTCTGCCCGCTAGATCTCCCCAGCAAACCAATAAGGAGGGAACAGGCGAGAGGTGGGGCCAAGGCAGCCAAGAGGACCCCCAGACATCCTTCCCTAGGGGGGCCCCAAGCATGGGCAGGAGAGGGAGCCCTTAGGTGGCCAATGACACCCCCTCACATAGGACCCCGTGGTGATTGATCTACCACCCCAATGACAAAAAAGCATCACTCACCTTCCATGGGGTGCTCCTCTGCAGGCCAGCAAGGTTCAGGAAAGGGCAAGGCAGAGAGAGAGAGGAAAGGAGGGCTCGTTAGTGCACGTACCAAGGACAGGTTCCCAGGGGGGTGAGTTCAAGGTCCCTGAGCCCACCCAGGCCAGGCGGCCACCTGAGTCAAGCCCGCACACACAGGGTCACACAGTCCAGGAGGCCCCCCGTCTCATGTTACATTTCAGGAAACTGAGGCCCAGGGTAGGGAAGTGACCCTCAAGGTCACATGGAGAACTGGAGGCAGAGCCAGGAGTGGCAGGCAGGCAGGGTTGGCTCTCCCAGGCACGCTCCTCCCCTGCATTCCACGGTGCCTCGGAGACAGATGGGGACACGCTCACACAGGGCTTACCCGAGACACACTCACACTTGGTGACACACTGACACACATAGGCGCTCAGCGGTCCGGAGACACATGTCATCTCTCACGCTACCCACACTCGAAGCTTTTGCACACACAGACGCAACCACCGCCCCCTCCCGGCCCCCAGGGGAGAAGAGCCATCCAAATGCGGTCAGAAGGTCAGAAAGCACAGTTCTGCCTCAAAGTGCCATGTGACTCGCATCCCATCCCAGTCACTTAACCTCTCTGAGCCACCAGTCACTCCTCTGTAAAAATGAGACAGGCAGACTCGAATGTTTCCCAGGCCCTTCTGGCTCTGGTTCTGTGATTCTAGGACAAGCAGTTGGGGGAGGCGGAGCGCTGCCCCCCAGCTGCAGGGGCCACACTGGGCCCACCCCTAAGTCCCACCACAGCCTTTGGGTAGCCAGCCCTCCCCTAGGCGGGGCTAGGCCTGGGCCTGGGTCTTGACCTCAATGGGTCTTGACCCCAGTGGGTCAAGAGAGGATGGAGACAGTTCCTTCAAAGAAGCTACAACAACCCAAGCAGGCCAGGCTCTGGTCTGCCCTGGAAGAGGGCCGGGTCACCCCCTTCCCCGAACATTTCTCACGCGCCCACCTACTGGGAGACTTTAGAGGAAGCAGACAGGGGGGCAGAGAAACAGCGCAACCTACAAACGCACAGACCCGATGGGGAAACACGCACACGCATGCACATGCATGCACACGCACATGGGCCTGCAGGCCCCAGGATACACACATATACACACAAACAGCCGTTTGGCGCACACTCACGCCCACATGCCCGCACTGTCTCTACCTCCAGCATCATTTTGTGTTATTTACTCAGGGGCTCTTAGGGGGTTAACTCTACTCCAGAAACACACACACTGTCATTTATCAGACCTTATCCCACCTCCTTAATACACACACACAGGCTGAATGCAGAATCAATACCCACATAGTGATCTAATACCTAATATTAGATGCATACACCACCACCACACCCCACTCTCCCTCGGCCGGCTGAAGAGTCCTGCCCTGCGATGAACACAGCCCCCTTTCTTTCTGTCGATCATCTACCTGCATTTCACGCAAGCCTTTACCTATTACCTGCAGCCCCCAAAGCTGTGTCTACAAGGATGTTCTTAAATAAACTGAATTGCATTGCATTTAGGGCAAGGGTTGCTATGCGGACTAGAAAGGGGCCCTCAGGAAAACCCCTGGGCTCTCGCGAGGAGCCTCACGTCAGGACCTCTTTGGCCCCAGTGTGCAAAGGCCCTGGTCAGTCAGCACAATCATCTCTCCAGCACCCGTACAAACAAACAGGCATGGTGATTTCTAAATAATCCAACATGGCTGGTATTTCCAAAAGTATTCCCACCTGCCACAAACGTGGGCCACGCTATACTCAGGAAGGCGCCACAAGCAAGCTTGATTTGCTGGCTGCATGAGCCTTCCCTCTCCTGGCTTCCAAGACACAGCTCCTAGAGACTCACTGACCTCTCCTTCTCTGCTGCTCTTTGCTTTCTGCTGATTCACCTGTGTCCCACACCTGCCATCACGGACCCCTCCAGGCTCGGTCCTATGCCCTCCACACTCCTTCCTTCTCCGTGCCCTCCTTGGCGATAGCTCACTTCCATGGCTTAGGAAGCCCCGACCTGTGTTTGTAGACTGAACCTCTTCCCTTCCCCGGGTACCAGTTGTGTATCCCCATCTGTCTGCTCAGCAATTACTCAGACAGCTTCCCTGATATCCAAACTCCACCACTAAAGCCATGCTAATCTCCACGCCCGCAACCAAGGGCCCATTGCCCTGCATTGGACAAGGGCACTGCTTTCAACCCACACTTCTTGAGCACCCACGAGGTACCCCCCACCCTGCCAGGCTCAAGGAGCCTTTAGTTAGCCAAGTGGCCAGCACCCTACCGACCCTCAACAGGCGTCTCACGCATGACCCTCCCAGCAACGTCATGAGCTTGGTGGTATTACCTACTTCCTGTGGGCAGGGAGGGAAACTTGCCCGGCAGCACAAAATCACCTCTGACTTTGACCACTGGGCTCCTAGCCCACACCCCCACCCTTCACCTCTGGTTTCCTGCAAGAGCCTCCTCCTGGTTGTTCTCCCTGCCCATCCCCAACCAAGCTCTCTTCGCACAGGTGCCAGATGTACGTGACAAAATACTAATGCGAGCAACACACACGTGCACACACACACTCATGTGCACACACGCACACACGCTCAGAACTTTTCAGTGGTTCAAACTTCTCTTCCGTGTTCTCAACCTATGTATCCACCTGCCTTCAGAGAAGCTCTACCTGAGCTTCTCACCCTCAACATGCCCGAGATGGACCTCCTAACCCTTCCCTCTCCTCCCGCCTGCTCTTCCTGGTCAGGGTAGGCATCCAGAAATCAGCCTTACTCTTTTTTCATACCAATCACCAGATCCTGTCAGCTCACCTTCTAAAACCCTAAAAACTAAACAAAACTCCTAGAAATGCTTTTCATCCGTCCACCCCTCCCCCACCACGGCCCCAAAGCCAGACCTTCCTCAGATCTTCTCCCTGGAACATGAATAAGCCTCTTTAATGATCTCCCCCTACAGCCAGTCTTTTCCCCTGCAATTCTGAGTCCACACACCACCAAAGTGGTCCAACCAAGTCACGACCCTGCTTAAAACCCTTCAAGACTTCCCAGAATACTCCTCCAGGATACGGTCCGATCTTCTCAAGCAAGTCCACTGGAAATTTGGCCATGCCTCCCTCCAACCTCCTTTCCTAAAACAATCCAGGCTCCAGCCACACCCAACTGCTGTCCATTTCCCTAATGGCCCACGTTTCTGCAAATACCGTTCCCTTGGCTTGAAACACCCTTCCCTATTTCCACTCCTCCCACCCTCAGCTCCCTGAGAAAGCCAGCTCTTGTTTTAAGACCAGGTCAGTATACCTCTGTTTGTGTTCCCAACTGGCCTCCCAGGCAGGGCTACCCGCCCCTCCTCTGTGCCCCCTCTCAATATGTACATTGTATCATTGTTTCACTTTATTGTATCTCCAACGCGAATTGCATTTCCGTGTCTGCTTCCTGGCTGGACTGTGTGATATCCAAGAGCAAGGACAATGTCTCATTCATCTCTACCTCCAGCTGCTTGCACAGTTCCTGGCTCAGAAAAAGGCATGCCTATGTTTGTTGAATGAATAATCAAAAACACTTCTCACATACTGAGTACTTCAAGTGTGCCTGGCTCTTTCCATGCATTGTTTCCATCCCTCGTCACTACTACCTCGTCAGTGCATGCTGCCATCACTCTCTCGTAGACATGGGGAAACTAAGCCTCATAAAGTGCGAGAAACTTGTCCTGTGTCACACTGCCGGTGAGGGACAGAGTCAAAATCTAAACCCAAATCTGTCTGGCTTTAAAACTTCCCGTGGCCTGCATTCTTGGCCAGAAGTCAAGACTTTTAGAAGCTGACCTGACTCTGTAGTTCTGATCTTATCTCCCCCAAAGCTCAACCATGTTGGTGTCCTCACCCGCCCCCCACACACCCGACTCACATCTCCTAGACAGCGAGTTTAGGCTGTTTTCCTGGAGGGAAAGCCCCGCCTATTCCTTCCACAAATCTCACTTAGTCCTCATTCAAGATCTAGCCAAGTCCCACCTCCTCCTTGCAGCCTTCTCTGACCACCGGGGTTAATGATCATAGTCGTCTTTATTGATCATTTAGAATAGTGCCTGGCCCATTGTAAAGGATTTCCATATAACTCATTGAGTCCTTGCAACAACATTTTAACCTCCATGTTGCAGAGTAGGACACTGAAGAACAAAGTGATTAAGTAAATTGCCCAAGTTGACACACACAGCAAGTAGCAAACTCGGATGGGACCCTGGGCAGCCCTTGCTCTTAACCACGCTGCCGTTTGAGGCTTTGCTTGTGAGTATCTGTCTCATCTCTGGGTTCTCACACCAGCCACTCCCTGAACTTCTCTCTTGAGCCCAGAGCCGTCTCTCTCACAGCAGAATTTTTGTCAGGACCACGGGTATCGGATGTTACAGCTGACAGAGTGGTGCCACATACATGACCTCATTTACTCAACTTTCACACACAGAGGTCTTATCCGCCCCACCAGCGGGCATAGATGGTATTGTCTTGCCTAACATGAACTCAGGATTCCAGCAGATTCGTTATCAAGGACAGTGAGGAAGCCCAGAACAAAAGAGAAGAAAACGTTCTGAGAGACCAAAATGAACATCATTGGCAGTGATGCATTAAAAACTGTTATGTCGGCGCCTGGGTGGCTCAGTTGGTTAGGCGACTGCCTTCGGCTCAGGTCATGATCCTGGAGTCCCGGGATCGAGTCCCGCATCGGGCTCCCTGCTCAGCAGGGAGTCTGCTTCTCCCTCTGACCTTCCTCCTTCTCATGTTCTCTGTCTCTCATTCTCTCTCTCTCAAATAAATAAATAAAATCTTAAAAAAAAAAAACCTGTTATCTCTGGGGTGCCTGGGTGGCTCAGTCGTTAAGCGTCTGCCTTCAGCTCAGGTCATGATCCCAGGGTCCTGGGATCGAGTCCCGCATCGGGCTCCCTGCTCAGCAGGGAGTCTGCTTCTCCCTCTGACCTTCCTCCTTCTCATGCTCTCTGTCTCTCATTCTCTCTCTCTCAAATAAATAAATAAAATCTTAAAAAAAAAAAAAAAACCTGTTATCTCTGGGGTGCCTGGGTGGCTCAGTCGTTAAGCGTCTGCCTTCAGCTCAGGTCATGATCCCAGGGTCCTGGGATCGAGTCCTGCATCGGGCTCCCTGCTCCATGGGAAGCCTGCTTCTCCCTCTCCTACTCCCCCGCTTGTGTTCCCTCTTTCGCTGTGTCTCCCTCTGTCAAATAAATAAATAAAACCTTTAAAAAAAATAAAAATAAAATAAAAACTGTTATCTCCTCATAGGAGAACCTTTCAGACCTCACCCAGAACCCACATACTGGTGGCGACCCACAACCCAACACGCTGATTTCCAAGTTCTCAAACAGAGAGGGGAGGCCGGGGGAGAGATGTGGGCTGCCGCCTGACAACTCCTCCTAAGGACAGAGGTGGAAAAACTCATAAAAAACTAATAGAAGAACTCCAAATACAGCAGTCAGGCATCATTTCAGGCAGGGACAAATCTCAGTGAAGGAACCACTGTGTGACAGTCCAATACCTAAGGGGAATCACGACATCCTGAATCATCCGGAAAAGGTTAAATCACTTTCCAAATATTATGCTTAGGGAGGCAGAGAGCTGTGCAACATATCTCAGAAAGATTTCCATCTGAAATGCTTTCAGTGTTGGTGAGTTGTGTATTTTAATGGGATACTGCTCCACTTTCCAGGGTGAGTTTCTCCCCAAGGGCTCCGGAAGACTGCGATTTTACTGATCAATTTCCACTGCCCTCTCCCGGTGCTGGGACAGCTGGCTGGCAGACATAGGAACACCCTCATGGCACACTGGCTTAAGGGAGAAGTTGTGACCCGAAGAATTGGGGGTGGCTACTGGCTTCTGATGAAACGCTGTCCCTAAACACCCCCAATAAACCACATGGAAGTAATGCACGGACACAGCTGACCGACTGCCTGAGCTTTGGGAGGCAGCATGGACAAAGGTGGGGTACAACCAGCCCCGGAGTCAGCTCGGGGTTCAGATCCCAGCTCTTCCACCTCAGGCGGTGGCATGAGGATGAAATGAGAGAAAACGTCCAAGGCACAGCAAACGCTCACTAGCTGGGAGGCCCCAGGCTCTCCCCACTTGACTGTGTGATCTGGTCTCTTTTTGTTCTAACTGTTCCTTCGCTATGTCTGCGGCCACTCCTCTCCAACTGTGGGCTCCTCTGAAGTCTCTTCACCTTCTCCTTGGCCACCTCATCCGATTCCAGAGCTTCAAATATTCTCTCTCCACACATGCCCCCTGGAGTACCCAGGTCTCCATCCGCAGCCCCGCCTTCAATGCAAAGCTCTGGTCTTGCATTTCCAACAGCCTGGGCGCCTCTGTCTAAGAACACCAAGGGACACCACATTTCAACACGTGCATGATCTGTGGCCCAATACTGCTCCCCTCCCACCGCCCTCCCTTTCCTTTCACCCCTCTGCTGCCATGACCCCACCACCACCGTCCTTCCACGCAAACCTGAAACCTCATCACCTCTGCCTCCTCCCTGCCCACCCCCACTCAACAGGCAGAGTCCTAGAGCTTCCATCCCAGCATCAGCTCCCGAGCATGTGCTTCTCCTGCTGTGACAAAGGCCACCGCCCTTCCTCGCCATTCCCCAAAACCAGCAAGATTCGGGGCCTCAAAATCTCTCTCGTGAACTATCTCCCAAGTGGTTTCTCCACTCCATAACTCTGCTGCCCATAATCCTTCTACACAGACACCTAGCTTCTGATACATAGCTCTTATTAGTCATATATCTGCTCAAAATTCTCCTGTGGCTACATTTGCCGATACTCAGGACACAGCAACCAATCAATGTTGGTTGAATGATTTAAGTCAAAACTCCAAGACCTGGCTTCAACCTGCTTCTCCTGCACTAGATTCCACTCGTTTCCTTATATTCTTGGTGCCCCCTCTATGGATGAGACATACATGTCCCTCCCTCCCATGCCTTTGCTCTTACCAGTGCCTGTGCATGGAGTGGCCTCCTCAGACCATGCTTCCTCATCCATGGTCAAGGTCAATCTTCAATAGCATGTCTTTTATTACCAATCCCCCTCAACTTGTAAAACTATCCCTTCCTCGAAACACCAATAGCACTCTGCTGGTAATAGTAACTCCCATCTACTCACCACTTATTATGAACCAGACATTCATTTAATTCCCACAACAGACCTGTGAGACAAGCATGCTTATCCCCAGTTACAGGTAAGGAAAAATTCGTCTGATGCTTAGGCACTCACCTGATGGCACGGACCTACTGAGTGCAGAAGTCAGATTGAAACGCAGACCTGAGACTCTGGAGTCTGTGGTCTGATCACTAAGCTGCACTGCCTTGCTATATCTCTGGGTATATACCACACCATTTTTTAAAAGATTTTATTTATTTATTTGTCCGAGAGAGAGCACAAGCCGGGGGAGCAGCAGAGGGAGAGGGAGAAGCAGGCTCCCCACTGAGCAGGGAGCCCAACGTGGGGCTCAATCCCAGGACCCTGGGATCATGACCTGGGCTGAAGGCAGATGCTTAACGGACTGAGCCACCCAGGCGTCCCTGTACCATACTATTATTTGTCTTGTTCTTTTGCTGGTGTTTATTGAGCATTGTCTATGTGCCAGATGCTATTCTAAGCATTTGACACAAATTAGCTGATTTAGCTCCCATAACAACTCTGTAAGGTAGGTACTATTATTGCCCCCATTTTCCAGAAAAGGAAACCAGGATGGAGAGAGCTGAAGTCCAGGGTCACTGCCCAGGCAGCCTGGCTGCAGAATCTGTGCTCTTTACCACAGACTGGACTGCTTTTTTATCTGCTTCCCCGATTAAACAGTCAATGCCCAGAGCAGCATCTTACTCATTTCTGACGCCCCTTCAGCCCTCAACAAATGTGCGAGGCCTTGAAAACTACTTACTGAATTCAATGACCAACCAACATAAGAAACATACATATGAATAACATGCATCTAACTCCCTGCCTACTAGCTTCATACTCCTCTCCCAAGCTAGGTGTACCCCTACCGCTCCGTCCTAGACATCTGTGCCCCCATTCCACTCGAGGTCTCCTACACACACCTGCACACCCTCTCCCCTGATCACTTTTCAGCCCTTTATCCTCACACGTGAGGGACAGGATGAGTTCACATGCAAGTCACTGCACCATTCCCGTGGACTCCATCCCCGCTTTGGCAGATAATCAGCACTGGGTACACACACTCAGTTACTCATACTTAGCTCTCTCTTCAGTTACCTGTGGCCAGACTCTCCCCGCCCCCACCCCAGAGAAAAAAGAAGCACATTTCCTAACAGGGAGGTTCTCAGTCAATGGGTAGGCCCAGACCCAGGAAGGCCTGGGGGGGATTCCAAAGCATCCACAAATCCATATGCACACCAGATACTGAAGGCACATTGATATGTCTTGCATATAAGGCTAAAAAACTTTTTTCTAATGTATATTTGATTAACCACAATGGCAAATATAACATTGAAGTCATCTAAAAGCTTTCCTGAATTCATAGTAGCTTTGTGTTGTCCCTTTTCACAACAGACAGATATAAAAATAACTCCTGGGGCACCTGGGTGGCTCAGTCGTTGAGCATCTGCCTTCGGCTCAGGTCATGATCCCGGGGTCGTGGGATCGAGCCCCGCATCGGGCTCCCTGCTCAGTGGGAAGCCTGCTTCTCCCTCTCCCACTCCCCCTGCTTGTGTTCCCTCTCTCGCTGTGTCTCTCTCTGTCAAATAAATAAATAAAATCTTAAAAAAAATAAAAATAAAAATAACTCCTATTTGGAAAGGGTACTATGAATTACTGACTTTTTTAAATGCCCACTATCTCAAAAAAGTTGAAGCTCACTCAAAGCAGATAATAATGAAATGACAATAACTTCGGGGGGAAACTTGGGGACTCTGGCCCTCAGATCTGTCTCAGGGATGAGGAGCCAGGCCTATTCCCCTTAAAGTTCTCCTCCTCAACCCACATACCCAAGAGTGGAGCTGCATTCCTCTCCTCCTTGGCTGGATGAGAATGTACTAGAAGTGTAATGAGCACAGGATACTACCAAAGCTGCCCAGGAAACACGAACAAATATCAGGAGAGGGAATGAGGTCATGGGGTGGGGAGAGGGAGGCAAATGAGTAGGGCTGTCACTGTGCCTGTCACCTCCAGATACGATTGGTATTTACAACCCCGTGCCCACCCACAGCACATATCTGAAAATATACGCCTATTTTCATATACACACACAGCCTTATCCAAGCCTTTATTCTCCCAAATATTTATTAACGTCTCTTAATTCATTCTACAAATTTTTATCAAACACCCACTAAGTGGCTAGTACCATATTAGGTACAAGGAATACAGAGAGGAATATCCCTGCCCTTTTATCAGACAAAGCACCACCCCTCCCTCAACAGCTACCAACACAAACACACACATACACACAGAGGCAATCCTGCCCCAACAACTGTCTGACACCCACCTAATACCCCCTTTCCCTCTTCTTCATGAATCACACACACACACACACACACACACACACACACACAATGGGTCAGATAAGCAACCGTCTCTCCTAGCTCCAACACAGCTAACACAAACATTCATCTCATAAACATCCAACACACGCATATGATACACAAACTGTCCCTCCCTCACACAGGTACTCCAACACATCTCAGACACACAACAACACAACCCGTATTCAGAAGCATGCACCTTATCTGGCTCACTGGGAGCCTCTGGCCAATAAATCCTTTCAGGGAGTGGACACAAGGGTCTGGTTGACCAATGTGCTGCTGACTGCATTTTTCATACACTCAGGCCCAATTCTGCCAGTAAGCCCATGGACCGGCTACTATAACCTCTCCATAGCTCAAATTCCCTTTCCATCAAGTTAGAAGGGTGGTTCATCCTATTTCCTTAGAGAAGCTTGGAGGGGAAAGGTCATAGAGATCAGAGAATCAGGTTCAAAGTCATGGCAAGAAAGATTCCTCATGGAGTTCCAGTGTCTTACTGAGGTCTCACATTAAGACACATGCACGCGGGCACCTACATACGAGCTCACGCCCTTACACTTGTATACTATTCACTCCCGTAAGCACTGCACTCCCATCTGTAAACACTACTCTATTCAAGCAGACCATTCACACATAATACACACAGTGCCAGACTCACAGCCTCTGCGTGCAAACACACCCAGACACACACTTTCACAGTTTAGGGAGCACCTGAACTCCTTGGAGAAAGGGTGAGAAGGTGTCAGGTTAACTTAATACACCCAGTTCCTGAAGATATATCCCACAACCTTGTACAAATAACCCCACAAAAGCAATCCAAACACCTTCCTTAAGGATTCCTCTACCACAACCACAGATACACAGTCAGAATACTGTGCATCCCAAACCCAGGGCCACACCTGCAGACTCGGCTCCTCCCAGGGCTGTCCACATGCTGGCAGCCAGGACGACGCCCATCCCCAAAGCGGTCCTAGGGCCGCACTAGTCTGAGGGCACACACATGCACCTGCACACACTCCCCAAGAGACTCGACCTCTCGGGGGAGGGGGCAGGCACACACACGGCAGCTAGGTGGCCCACAGCTTCTAGGGGTCTGGGGCAGAGGAAAGCATGCCTGCTGCCACAAACCACGGTCGAAGGAGATGCCCACCCTCGCCCCCAAACTGACGGGGAACGTCTCCCCCCCCCCCGCGCCAGACCAAGGTACAACAGGTGCCTTCAAGTCCCTCCTTTCCCGTCCCCCTGAACCACAGCCTGCAGGGACCGGGGCCTGGCGCCACCCGCGCGACCTGTCCCCTCGTTTCACTCAGCTCCGCCTCTGGAAGCTGGGGAGCTGGTGGAAGCTCTCCCTCCCTGAAACCTCCCTTTCCAGGCACAACCTTGCCATCCCCACTCTCCTTCACCTGCCCTCGCTGCGTGCCCTTCTCCTCACGCCCAGGCCCCCTTCCTCCCGTCGTGCCCCGGCCTCACCAGCCATACTTCCCGCGCTTCACTCTCACCAATTCAGATCGCCGCCCGCAGCAGGCAACACCTGCTCCGCCCGCCTCCGCCCGCCTCCGCCCGCCTCCGCCCGCCTCGCAGGCCCCGCCCACCCCGGCCCCACCCGCAGCCCCTCACGCCCCGCCCCCCGGGCAGACCCCTCCCACTCCCGGCCCTGCACACACCGTCAGGACTCCTCCCAGGTCCCAGACCTGGCGCCCGCATAGTCCCCGCCCACATGGGCCGGCCCCGCACAGATCGAGTCCGCACACTCCCTCACACGCCCCCTCACACACCCGACCCACAGGCCCTCAAGCGCCCGGACCCTCGTCCTCCCGCCAGCCCCCCGCCGGACCAGACGATACAGTACTACCCTCAGGTCGCCCCGCACAGGCCACGTCCACACAGGTCACTGGCTAGCCACGCGCCCCCTCTCCTCGGGCGTCCTCACCCGCCCCTCGCAAGGACACGCCTCACGACCCTCGCGTGCTGGTGCACGCTCTCACACGCTCTCACACGGCCTCGCGCCCGAGCCCGCGGGCCGCCGGCTCCACCTCAGGCGCAGGCAGCCCCTCACTCCCGAGCCCAGGCGCCCAGCGGCGGCTCCCCCACCCCACCCCGGCGCTCACCTTCGCTGCAGAACTTGCCGCCGAAGCCCGTGTGGCTGCAGTCGCAGCCCACCTCGCCGGGGGCCAGCACGGTGCAGAGGCCGCCGTTGGCACAGGGGTTGCGCGCGGGCGCGCACAGTGGGTCGGCGGCGGCGCCGCGCAGGCCCTGGCTGCCCAGGAGCGCGGGGGGCCGCTCGCCCAGCTTCAGGTTGGCCAGGAGGCCGCGGAAGGGCGGCTCGTACTTGACGGTGCTGAGTGTGAGCGCCGAGAGGCGCACGTCGGGCGGGATGCCGCCCACGAACAGGTCGCTGGCCACCTGCATCTCACGCCGCTTCGAGCGCACCTCGGCCGCGCGGGCCTCGCCGTCCACCGCCAGCGCCGTGCGGCGCGCATCGCGGGTCAGCAGCACCATGTGCCAGCGGTCGTCGGCCACCGGCGTGTCCAGCTGCAGCGTGGCCGGCTCGGCGCACGAGAGCGTGAAGCGCAGCCGCAGGCGCCCGTCCACCAGCAGCAGCTCCAGGAAGTCGCAGTCGCCACCGTCGTCCAGGTAGAGCAGCAGCGCGCGCGTGGCGTTGGTGCGCAGGCTGAAGCTGAGCTCGCCGCTGCTCGCCGCGCCCGCCCAGCGCGCGTAGCGAGCCCACTGCCCGGGGCCGCCGCCGAACTCCAGGCTGCCCGCGCCCGCCGCCAGCGCCAGCAGCAGCAGCAGCAGCAGCAACCGCGGCGACGGCGACGGCGGCCGCCACGGGCTCCCGGCCGCCATGCCTCCGGCGGCCCCGGCCCCGCCCGGCCCCCGGCCCCGCTCAGGCTTCAGAGCCGCGGGCGCATGGGGCGGGGAGGGGGCCGGGCGCCCCCCGCGCCGAGCGGGGCTCCCTCGCCGGCTCACAGTGCCATGGGCCCGGCGGCGGGGCGAGGCGCAGGGGCCCAGGTACCGGCTTCCCCGGGCGGCGGCGGAGGCGGAGGCGCCCCTCCCCCGCTGCGGGCTCCGACGAAAGATGGGGGAGGGATGCCTGCGGGGAAACAGAGAGGAAAGGGTTAATAAGGGGTTCGGAGGATGGGAGAGGGTTAAGGAGGGGATCATCGGTGCTGACTCCCCCGTCACACCAGCAAGCACCCAAATGTTCCCCTTTAGGACTTGAGGAGCCGGCCCTGACCCGGAGAGGGTCCCAGAGCAAGAAGACACCACCACGGACGGTAGGACTGGGGGCCCAGCACTTGCAGAGAGATGGCACTCATTAGGGTAGTTATTAATTTGAGATGTGGGCGGGTGGGTAGTAGCATCTTAAAGTTCGGTAGGAGCCCAACCGGGGCGGCCTCACCCTCGCGCCCCCCCCCCCGTCAGGACCAGGGCCAGCTCCTGTGGGTGAGGCCTGGAGATTCTCCACCAGTTGGTGACCCCAGCCCCTTCCTCTCTGAGCCACCCAACCTCTGTGTGATGCTCCCACCACCAGCCAGCTAGTCGCTGCTCTCTCATCAGCTCCTGATGCTGGATAATGAAGTTGCTAAATAATTCATTGGGATTAATTAAATGCCCATTCGTCAATGGGATCATTGGGTAACCTGGTTGAGAAGGGGGCAAGGGAGAGAAGCCAGCTAGGACCCAGGCATCCAGGCCCCAAACCCTCTCCATCCATGCAAGGACACATGTCTCCAATTCCCCCTAAACAACACTCACCCCTTCCTGGGCCCCAACCCCACTGCTCACCAGGCCAGATCCTTCCTAAACTTAAATGTCTGTCATCCTCAGCCTCCAATTCCCAGTCCTCACCCTCAGTCCTGGCCCAATACCTGGGTTCTCTTCACCCTTCAATTCCACCCCCTCCCCATCCAGGGCTGGGGGAGCCACCAGGAGGCAGGCAGGCTTATTTACATAAAATTGCCTTTCTGAAATGATTACCCTTGTAACGGGCTGTCAGAGAGCAATTTATACCCCACACCGGGGAGGGGAATTTGCATCTCGTTAAACTCCGAGTCGTAATTATTTATATCCAACAACCCTCCTGAATATTGCATTGATTTTATTTTGGGGAGGGAGGAAGGGAAGGAGGTGTGGAGAAGCCTGGGAGAGAAGCAGGGAGGGGCCAAAGTTTAGGAAGAGACAAGGAAAGATTGAAGTTGTTGGGGTGGGGGGGATGGAGCCCAGGAAAAGTGACAGAGACAGAAGAGTAATGGAGGAGAAAGGTGGCCTGATGGGGAGAAGAGGAAAGAGACGATAGAGAAAATTAATCCAAACAGCATTTGTCAAAGCCCTGGATGCTGGGCATTTTTACAAATGGCATTTTACTTAATCACTCTGAGAAGTCCCGCTCTTCCCATTAACCACTGGGGAAGCCCTCATAGAAATTCTAGGGACTTGCCCAAGGTCACACAGCCCGTCAGCAGGGAACTGGGACTTAGATCCACAGGTGTCA
Organism: Neomonachus schauinslandi; assembly: GCF_002201575.2. Lineage (NCBI taxonomy): Eukaryota > Metazoa > Chordata > Mammalia > Carnivora > Phocidae > Neomonachus > Neomonachus schauinslandi. The sequence continues at coordinate 7,652,498 of NC_058413.1, read as the reverse complement.
GACTCCAGTCTCTCCACAAAGGATACAAAGGGTAGGGCAGACACGGGTGTAGCTCAGGGCAGTGGGAACCAAAAGGAGAGAAGAGGGGTGAGAGAGAAGGTCGGATGGGTGTAGTTCCTTTCTACATGGGAGAAAGCTGGGGTATGAAGGGAGAGAGAGAAAGCTAGGGGCCCCCTAAAAAAAACACAGGGGAGTGAGAAGAGTCGAGGGAAGGCAGGGATGGTTAGAGTGACATGTGTGCCGAAGGAAGAAGGGCCAGAGAAGGTCCCAGGAGAACAGCGGGAGAGTTTGGGGAGCCATCTCCAAGAGACCCTCAAAGCCCAGTTCTCAGGTCCTTCCATCTGGCTTCTTCTGACTGTTGCCCCCACCACCACCAACCCCCCACCCCAGGCCCACAGGCATCAATGGGGACTCAAGTGTCCTGCGTCACTGCCCCTCCAAGGGCTGCCCCTTCCTGAGCAGGGGACAGAGCAGGCAGACAGCCCCCTCTCCCTCCGAACACTGTCCGGGTTATATATAGCTTTACCACTGCCTCTCCTCATTGGGTAATGGAGATAATTAACATGCACGGGCTAATTAGCCAATCAAATTAAATGCAGCACCTGCTCCCAAGCTGATTGACGCCCTTACCCCCACACACATGCACCCCCACCCCAGCCCAGGGCAGGGGAGGGGGACCCTCAGGCTTGGGGGAGGGAAAGGCCAAGCCCCCTCTTCTCCAGAAGGGGCAGGGAGACCCCCAGCGGAGGCACAGGCCGGAAGACCAGAAAAGTGACGTCCTTCCTCCCTCCCCCGCTGGGGTCTCAGTCTCCGACTGGCCCAGCCTCTCTCTGCCTCTCTCCCAAACCCCACCCCCACCTCTGGACACATTTTGGGGAGGGAATTAATTAGCTATCGATTTCCACTAGCAGAGGGAATAGGATTTCATGCTGCTGTCCACTCACCCCTCAGCTCAGGAAAGGGAGGGGATCAGTTCTCCTGCCCCACCCTGAACCCAATCCCTCTGTCATACTCACATCCCCCACCCTCGAGGGAGCTGGCAGAGGGCTTCTTACTGAAAAAGCCTCGGGGCTGGGTCTCCCTTGTTCAGGAGGCTGGCAGAGCACAGATTGAGTGAAGGTTGGTGAGGAGGCCTCCAGAGGCTGGGGAGGTAGATGCCTGGGTCCTAGGAGCCAGAAGGAATTTACCTAGAGGCCAGTGGGGGTGGGGGGAGGCAAAGTGCGTGAGAGTCCAGGAGGGGGTGACTCCACAGGGCCGTGTGTGCCAAGCTGTGGAGGGAGAGTGTGGGAAGGGAGCGGGTACTGTGCTGGGAGGCAGCTGTGGGGGCAGAGACTGGGCTTGTGCGGTGTCTCCTGGGAGGGGCGAGGGCAGGGTCTGGGAACCAGGGCCCCTCAAGACTCATTACTCATTCTCCCCACAGCCCACAGCTCTGCAGCCCAGGCCAGCCTGGCTCAGTGCCGGGCACAGGGGCTGCCGGCCTGGCCAGGAGGAAGCCCTAACCCTCCCCCGGTCCTCTCTCCAGGGACCTGGAGACCCTTGGGGCAGCTGCAGGCTTGTGAGACAGAGATGGCCCCAAGAAGACTGTGTGCTAAGTGGACACCTGGGTCCCTTCCACCCCACCCCACCTCACCCCACAGTTCCCCGGGAAACCTGCTGCTCTTCCCCTCCCCGGGACTAAGCTTCTGCTGACCCAGCCTCCAGCCCACCCTTCCTGCCAGGACGCAGGGCATTCCTGCAAACCTAGGACCCACTAACCTTCCTCTACTCCTGGCACACAGCTCTCTGGGCTCAATCTCCTTGCCATGGGCCGGGCCCATTGCCTTGCACAACTACATCAAGTAAATGGTTCCCCTGGAGTTGTACAAGGCAATGGCCCTTCCCCCACTGGAAGCTCCCTGCCCCCACCATCCAGGCAGTGCTCCCCAAGACCCACTCTTCTTCTCCAGTGCCCACTGTCAGTGCAGGGACACTGGCCAGAGCAGCCTCGGGATATCCTGTCTGCTAACTGACGTCAGCGTAGTGCACACAGCCAGCCACTGCTGGCCCCCCGACCACTGTTCCTGGGGGACCTGACCTCTCCCATGTTCCCCAGGACTCTGCACCCAGTCAGCCTCCTGGCGCCTCCTACCCACAGATGGCCTCTGCAACCTTGAGCCAATGGGGAGGGGAGCTCGTGGGGAGGGGGTGTGGGGTGACTCGGCTACTCTGAGGACCTGGCTTACTCTCTCGCCCACTGAGCCCTCTCCCACAGACTCTTTCTAGGTCTTCCTAGGCTTCCTAGCCGCCTTCTCGTCTCCCATGGCCAGGCCAGGCCAGTGCCACGGCAGCACGTGGACTGCAACTTCTGGGCTCCCCAGTGCACGCCCGGCGCCTGGCTGGACCACCACACGCACTGTCTCAGTCAGGAGTTTGATGAGCCCACTCATCACCCCAGGCTTACAGACAAGCAACCTGAGCTTAGCATGATAAACCCATTTGCCCAAGTGCGAGTGCAGGTAAGGGGTCTGCTGGCTCCAACGCCTGTGGCCTTCCTGCCACCTTGCCCGGGGCCACAGGCCACAGGGAGGTGTCGAGCTCAGAGCCCACCTTTCTCTGATCTGGCCTTCACAGGGGGTCACTGCCCCCTACAGGCAACCCAGACTTAGTCGGCCCCTGGAACTGAAAACCACAGAACTCAGAGCTCATGGAGTTCAACCCTCTTGCTTTTTCTGAGGTGGAAACTGAGTCCCAGAGAGGGGCAGTGACTGACCCAGGGCCACACGGCAGAGCAAGACTAAAACAAAGGTCACTGGCCTTCCATTCTAGATGCTTCCCCCTGTACCCACCGTTCCAGACCTGGGCCTTCTGCCTGACCAAAAGCCTCAGCACCCCCACGCCCCCGGGGCAACCTGAGCGAACGATGCAAATTCCGGGAGGAGAGCTAGTCCATGCCTACTCTGGCAGAGCCCCTGGCCAGGGGCCTTCTCCCCACATCCACCCACCCCCATCTCGGGCCACCTCAATACCACACGCACCCATGCACGCACACACACCTCCAGCCATGGGAACGCCAGCCTCCCTCTGGCTTTCTCCGCCTCACGCCAGCTGGGAGTGTGACAGCAGGGGCCTCCCCCAGGCGCCGGCGAGGAAGAGCTGGGTTTACACACATTCTGGTGGCCCCAGAAGGCAGCCCATGGACAGGTGGGAGAAGTGCGTGTTAGGGGGAGGGAGATTTTGGCTCGAGCTAAAGAGAGGCTTGCTGGCAATTTAAAGCCTCCAACAGTGGAGTAGGCTGCCTCCGGGGGGGGGGGGGGGTGAGTTCCCCTTCTGTGGAGGTGTGTGAGCTGAGCAGGATGACTACTGCTCAGAGTAGCTCAGGAGGGGGCCCTTGAATCCCATGGGAGGGGACATCACACTACTTGAGCCCTAAGGTCCCTTTCAGTCCCAATGTGTTTTTTTGGAGGGTCCCCTCTCCTCCGTGAAACCACAGGCAGGCTTGGTGGGCTGCGAACAGTTCTGACCTCCCTCCTCTGCTCCCTCCTTCCAGCCCTGATGACTTTTTTGGGGAGACCTAGAGCGTGTCCGCATCTGGCCACCCCTCAGGAGTGCGCAAAAACAAAGCAGTGATCGGAGGCACTAACTCCGGAGCCTGGGTTCAAATACCAGAGCTACCCCTTTCTGGCTGTGTGACTTTGGGCAAATCACTTAGCCCCTCTGGGCCTCAGTTTCCTTACGTGTAAAATAGAGGTAATACAGGTGTTGTCAAAATTAAGAGTTAATATATGTAAAGCACTTTATAACAGTGCCTAACATAGCCTAAAGTATGTGTTGTGTTAATGATTACATTTAAAACTCCTCATCTCCAAATCTTGCAATTTGCAAAACTCCACGTGTCCCGTGTTTCCTTTGATTCCACCAGGGCCCGGTGAGAGAAGCAATCAAGGCAGGTTTTATCACTGTCCCCTTTTGCAGATGGGGAAACACACTCAGAGAGGAAAAGGGGCCCCCCAAGGTCACAGAGCTTGGAGGTTGCAGAGCTGGGACTCAAATTTTGCCCCCTGGGCCCTCCCCGATCCTGCTGGACACCTCCTCCTGCCTAGGAAGGTGGGAGAAGGTCTAAAGACCAGAGGGAGTCCCATAGCAGCACGCTGGAAGTGAGGGCAACCTGAGTGTGTACATGGCACCCCCTGAGCAGGTCTCTGTGTACCTGGAGAGAAGCACGCAGGGGGCTGGGCACAAGAGGCGGCACCTCGAGGCGTGCATGACGAGGCTGTTGTCAGGTGTGGGGCTGAGGAGTTGGGTGGGCTGGGGACGGAGGTGCAATTGAATGACTCGGCAAAGTGGGGGCTGGGGCACAGGTGCCTAGGAGCTTGGGGGCAGACAGTGGGAGCGGTGAGCTCACCCCATGCCCATCCCTGAGCTGTGCACAGCTGGGGTATGCCGACCTAGGTGGGCACACTCCACTGATGCAGGGGGACAGATGGTTTCCAGGGGCAGCCTTGTGAGTAAGCATGAGGTACCTGGGACTGTTCCCATGACAGGTGTGTGCACACGTGTGTGTGGAAGGTTGTGATCATGAGGAAAAGAGCTGCCACTTGCCGGAGGCTCGCTCCATTTCTGACAAATACGCGAGGTAGAGTTGAGAGCATTTAGCCCAGAGCCGGGCCCACAGTAGGAACGCGATGCGTACAATTGTTACTGTCACTGGCAGCTCGTCTAGTCCTTGCAGGAACCCCAGGAGGTAGGTACGAGGACCCCCATTTTACAGATGAGGAACTGAGGCTCACTGAGGGGCAGAGCTGAGCCCACATGGCGCCCCCATAGTGGTGGCAAGAAGGCTTTGTAAGTGATCAGGTGCCATGCAAATGCTGGATTATCTGTTGAGTGAGTCTCTGAGCCCCATGGGCCTGCCGGTGAGGATGGAGCCAGGCGGGGAGCCGCCCCAACAGATGGAGCAGCAGGGTAGGTGGCATGTGAGACACATGGTCGGCGTCCCCCTGGGAGCTGAGCTCGGAGCTGGGATGAATGGGCAGCGTGGCTCCAGCGTCAGGCAGGGGTAGGGCCCCCAAAGGATTAGTGCCGAGGCGGGGGGCCTAGAAATGGGAGTTTCTGGGGAAGGCCAGGTGTAGCTAGTGACGGGGAGGGACTGTGGTCGTGGTCAGGAGGGGTAGGAGGGCCTGGGGCTTGGGGGGGCTCTCGCAGGGCACAAAGATATGAGAGTGAACGAGAGCGAATGAAAGTGGGGGAGAAGCTTAGGGGGTGAGCCAGGGCATAAAGGGTGTTAGCAAGCACGAGTGTGTGCCAGGGTGCACACACACACAAAGGCCTGAGGCAACATGGTACCATGACACATCGTGATGCTGACTGGGGCTGGGGGTGTCCGGGAGGGTGTGTTCCGGAGGCGAGGGTGTGTATGGAGGAGCGCAAGTGTGCTGACTTGACCCTGGTTCCTGGGGACGTGAATGGGTGGGTGGGGAGCTGTGTGTGTGTGTGTGTGTGTGTGAGGGTGAGGGCTGACAGTGCGGAGCTGGGGCTGGGGCTCCGGGGGCAGGTAGGGGCCCTGTGTGTGTCGTGTACATGAGCGCAGGGCACCTGGGGGAGGTCTCTGAGGCAGGCAGCGAGGTGGCAGTCTCCGGGTGGGGAGTGTAGGCGTGTGCTGCCGGGAGGTGTATTGTGTATGCAGGTGTGTGTGCCTGTGTAGGTGTGTGTCTGGGTGGGCGCCACCGAGTGTATGTATCAGTGTCAGGTTGTCTGTGTCACTGTCAAGGGCGGGCAGGAGGGAGTAGCTGGACCGGGGCAGAGACTGCGAGCTTCCCAGAGAGGTCCCTAACAGCCCCTCCAGAGCCCAGCGCCAGCCTCTCAGGAGCCCGCAGTGTGGATTCAGCCCAGGCCAAGAAGCCAGGACAGAACCCCGACCCCTGGAGAGAGCTTCCCGGCCACCCGGTGATCACCGGCCCCTGCCTATCGGTCAGTCCCACCCACCCCTGTGGATCTGAGGACAGGATGGGTCTGAGAACACTTCCTCCAGCGGGGATGAAGGAACCCCCGGCTAGACCCTTCTCCCCTGCCCTCAGGAAGATCCGACCCAGCCTCAGATGCCAGCATCCCCGAGGCATCCCTGGAAGCAGGAGGACTTAGGGACGTGGAGTGGCTGAAGCACCCACAAAACAGAAGGCCTCACAATTAACAGACCAGCCGACCTCCCTCCACTCTTTCTTCCCTCGGTCTCCTTTCTCTTTCTACTTCTCTGGCAGAAGATAGAGAATGCAAAGCCCTAAAGTCCCCCAGAAGGAACACCCAGACACAAGGCAGGTGGACAGAGGGAGGGGGGGAGCGAGTGGAAGGTCCTCCCCCACCCCACCCCCAACACACACAAAACCAGAGGTGTATGGAAACCCCCAGAGCAGTGGAGAGGACTGGATGCCCAAACCCAGCCCCTAAGGTTTATTCCATCCCTCCAGGTCTGGACGACTACCCCCTTCACCTCCAGGCACCAAGAAACAATCCTTTCCCAGCCCTCGCTCTTTCAATAAGGCACCAACTGCCTTCACCCAGGACTCAGGTAGGGGTTGAGAGTAAAGAAGACAACCGCCCCCCGAAAAGCCAATTTTGCCTCCAAGGGCCCATCAAGGGTTCAAGGGCTCACACCCAGCCCAAAGAACCCGGGGCAGATGGCTCCTTCATCTGGGGGAGAGGCTGGGACACGAGAAATTGTCCCCTCCTCTTTGGGGGTGGGGGAGCAAGCCCAGGGCCCTGCAGCTGCCTCTCCCTGCAGCACTCTCTGACCATAACCCTGTCGCCGCCCCCAGCGCATTCCCATCCCAGCACAGCCCCCTCCTACTGATTTCCCAGTCTCCCTCTCCATCGCCCCCAACCTTCCCCCGCAAGCTTCCGCTCCTCTCCCTCAGGCCCCCCATCTTTCCCGGCTCTCCACCAGCACAGACCCATCTCTGCCTCAAGCACCTTGGCACCTTCCCCTCCGCTCCCGCCCGATAACCTCCTCTCCCCTTGGCTCCCATCCCCCAGTAAAGCCTGGTCCTCAGTGGTGCCCCCCAGTATGAAGCCCTTGGCCTGGCCCCTGCTCCTTCCTTGCCTCTCCACTTCTCTCTTTCCCCTCTCCAGCGCCCTCTCCTTCTCCCACCAAGCCCAGTTCCTCGCTGGTTTCTCCCCTGCAGACCCTTCAGAGCACAACAGCTTCCCAGCCCCTCTGGATGAACACTGCTTCCAGCCCTTGGGGCTAGCACAGACTGGGGACCCCCCTTCAGAGCCTCCCTCCCAGCCCTCCGGATGCCCCTCCTTCTCGGCCCATCCCCTCCCCCAACGACCCTCCCTCCCACCCCTCCCCACTCACCCCTGCTCAGGACCTGTGCCCCTTCCACAGGGAGCCTCCGACCCCCAACCCCCTCCCCAGCCACTTAGCCTCCTCGCTGTCACCCAGCCAACCCTCTCAGCCCGGCAGCGCCCCCGCCCCCCAATCCATCCTTCCTGCCTCCCCCGCCCCTCCGATCGCTCCCCTCCCCCGATCCCCGCCCCCCCCCCCCCCCCTTCCCCCCCGCACCCCCCCCCCGTACCTGGTTCTGGGGGCGCCAGGAGCTGGAGGGTGGGGATCAGAGCCCCAGGGCCGCCCCGTCTCCAGCGGGTGGCAGAGCCGGGGCCAGCGGTGTCGGCCGCCTCGCGCCTCTCTCGCTCCCCGCCGCGTCCCCGCCCGCCGGCTCGTCCGCCCGCCCGCCCCGCCGCGGTGCCGCTCGGAGGAGGATGCTCTGCGAGTCAGGGCGGCTGCTCCCGCCGCCGCATCCCTGCAACACCGACTGACGGCAGCATCAGCACCAGTGCCCGCCCCCCAGACACGAACATTGGGCCACGCTGCGCTAACGGACGAGCGGCGCAGCCAATGCGAAGGCGCAGAAGCCGCCAGTCCCGCTGCTCCACGGGCCCACCTCCCTCCCCTGCCGGGGACCCAGGCGTCCCGGCCCCAGGGCATCCGAGCTCTTCCCCGCCTGTCGCGGTCCTTGGCCCTGGCGCCCAGGCTCCCAACCAGGCAGACCCCCAACTCAGCCCCAATGTCTTTTCCGGCAACCCAGACACCCTAACCTCTCCCGTATTGGGTCGGTTCTCGGGTCCCGCGTCCCTCGGCCGACGGCCCCGTGTGGCAGCGCCCAGGACTGAGACGTGCCCAAGGAGAGGCTCTGGGCCCCGACTTGGGGCACCGAGGGAGCAGGACCAGTGAGGGGGCTCGGGCCGCAGCGCCCTCTACTGGTTACGCCCAGGGACGGGCCCGGGCTGCCGGGAGCCTAGGGAAGGAGGACCTGCCCGAGGCCGCGGGGGGATTTTTCCAGCCCCTAGCCTGGCCTCCGCCTCCCACCGCCCGAGGGCGCCCTGGCTTCCCTTAGAACTGAGGCGTGAGGGTCTCAGCTGGGATAAGGAGGCAGTGGGGGAGGGAAAGGCAGCGATGATGGCGAGGTACACCTAAGGGCTTAGGGTTTCCCAGCCCTGCCTGATGGGAATCTTGAGTTTGAAGCCTGGTTCCCAGTCCTGCTCCTACCCTCCCCGTCCAGAGTTCCGGGCAGGACTGGGGGCAGAGGTGAGGCTGCACTTTGCCTGGATCTCTTAAGGAATCCGGTCTTCTGTCCCCCCGCCCCCAACAGGAGTTTCAGAGTGAGCCTGGTGCTGGGTGGAGGCCTTCCCCGTGAGGACACCCTAACTGTGCGCGTATATGAGTGTGGGAGGAAGGGGACACCCCTTCCCTCCCTCAGCCAATCAAAGATGGACCTGGCACCTAGTGTGTGTACCACAAAGTTGGACCCTGGGCTTCTGAATGAGGCTGTGTGTGTGTGTGTACCAGACCATTCGGCCACCTCACCCAGAACCCTGATCTCTGTCGCAGGGTCCGTGATTTGCATAGCCTGTAGTAGGTGGCGCTTCTTTAGCCAGAGGCAACATGCAAGAACACTCACCTTCCACTACTAATGCATGCACGGGCACCCAGGGGCACACTCTCACAGCCATGCCCACCTATCCATGTGCACACAGGCATTCCCAAAGAGACACCCAGGGACAGTTGCAGAAATGCCCCACCGGGGCAAGATACCCACAGGAAGCACATGCTTGCCCAAGAACATACACCTACACATACAAACTTGAGCACACAAGTGCCCGCACACTTAGAGGTAAATGCACGCCCAGGGGAATAGGTGCACACAGAGGACTTGCTCACAGGGTCATTCTGTCCCCGTGAAGCACTTCGCACAGGAGTGGCCAATTACCGAGTAGATGGGCGGAGATCCCCACCCACAAAGTGGTCTTCCTCTCCAGACTGTGTGGGGGAGGAGGGGACCCAGACTGCAAGGGGCGTTTCCTAGAGGTCTGGAAGAGCGATCCCTAAGCCAGGTCCCAGACTCGAGGCCCACTCTGACCTTGGAAAGACCCTCAGCCTGGCCCCACCAAGGCCACTAGAGGAGCCAGAGAATGGGAACTGCTGAGTCAGGGACTGTAGATGTGAAATAGCCTCTCTGACCCCACAGCCCACTGCCCCACCCATCCCCCACTGCTCACACACACACACACACACACACACACACACATACACAGACACAGACTTGCCCAGCCAGACACCAGAGCATGGAGAGACAGGCAGACAGGTGCAGTGACTCAGAGACTCTCTCAGACCCTTTTAGATGGGTGTAAAAAGGGATAGGAGGAGGACAGGGGCAGGGAGAGATGTAAGAGTGAGCATCTGTCTCCTGTCCCGACCCCTAGCTCCCTGGGCCACCTTTGCCCATCAAGGGCAGGAAAGGTCACCTGGCAGCTGCTGCACCTCCTGCCCCTCCTCCCAGCTACAGGAATGTCTCCCCCCAAGGTCCAAGGTTCAGACTACCCATCGTAGTTGGGACCCACCACCTCCAGACAACCCCCCCCCGCAAAAAGGCACCCACTCAGTGTGGCCCTTCTCCCAGGCACAGTCCAGCAGGGACACAAGGTAGGGGGAAATGCAGCAAATAGAGCGTGTGCATCTGTGCACACACACACATGCACACACACACACAATGTGAAGGCTCATACACCACATTCACACAGGCAACCATGAAAGGACAGTCCCACATTACACTACCGGGGCAGGGCAGACCTGAGCCCACGTCTGCATTCACACACACACACTGGGAAGAGGCCAGGCTGGGGCTGAGGGCTGCAGGGAGGGGAGCCGACCAGGCTGCAGGGATGGAGGCAGCACGGGAGGCGGGCGGCACAGGGAGCGAGCTGCTCTTCACAACACAATCGCCGTCTGTTGTTATAGCAACTCAGCCCCCAAATCGTGAAACGGATATTACAGCCTTCAGAGGGGGAAGGGCAGGAGGGGGCTGAGGACGCTAGTGCGCGGGACCCGATGGGGGACAGGACTGGGGGCCTGGCAGAGGGCGGTGCTGCAGCTGAGAAGTAACAGGATGGCGGGAGGAGGTGACCTCAATGAGGAGTGGGCCAGGAGTGGGGTGTCAAGGGGAGAGGTGGGCATGGGGTCAGGGGACCCTGAGGGAGGGGCTGAGGCCATTGCTTTGCAGGTAGGAATTGGGGTACTCAAGCCTCCACCCCCAGGACAACCCACAGCTGCTGGAGGATACACCCCAGGTTGGGGGCTGAGGAGGTAACTCCCCCACTCTCCTGGGGGCTGCTTGGAGCCTGGCCCAGCTTCAGAATCTTTAGAAGACCCCCAGTCCACCCTCTTCACCCAGACCAGCCTAGAAGTGGTCTTAGCCTTCCTCAGGTAGCGGTGACCCCCAAAACCTCCGTGCTGCAAGCTCAGGAGGGAAGAGCTGGGCTGGGAGAGGCCACAGGAGGCTGAGAACAGGATCAATATGCATTTCCTCTGGAAGTCACGGTCCTTCCGGATGGCAGCAGCACCGGGCCAGGAGGCTGCAAGCTCAAGGAGTACACCCCCCACCCTGAAGCATGCAAGCCCAGCAGGGGCTACTGGGGCCTAGGCTGCCCAGGGCCCCACCACTTCCCCTTCCCCTCCCCCTCGGCCAGCACTCTGGGTTGCCCTCTCTCCCCCATGATTCTCTGCAGTGAGGTCCCCATTGCTGGAAGGATTCAAGCTGGGGCTGAAAAGCCACCTGTCAAGCAAGGGAATTTTGGCTATGGGCTGAAGGCTATGGTTATACATGACCACTGGGCCCAGCAATTCTGGGAGTAAAGAAGCACAAGCTTCAAGTTTTAGACACCCAAGATTCTGGACTCCTGGAGATTCTAGACCCTTCCCCAAACTGTTATATTACAGGGTTTTTTGGTTCTACAGTTCTAGCTCCCAATTCTAGTCCCCCTACAATTCCCAACACATGAGATTCCAGACCTCCCAAGATTCTCTGACTACAGAGTTCTAGACTCCAAGACTCTAGTCCCTATGATTACAGTTCTCGGCCCCCGCACCCCATCCCACCACCCCCCCCCCCCCGTGAAGATTCTAGACTCTGATGGTCTAGGTTAATTACATGGGCCTTTTTATTCCATCTGGAAAATACAAATATTCACAAGAGTCTGTACAACCTTAGGGACGCCAGCCCTGGCCCAACCCTCAGTTGCATGCTACCCTCACACCCCGCCCCCCAGCCCCAGCCTGCTGCCCCAGCACCCCAGGTTTTCTGCTCTGGTCCAAGTCTTTTCTCCAAGGCAGATATGAGTGCTTGATCCAGTCACAGCTGGGAAGGAGAAAAAAAAAACAACAACAAAATAGAGGTTGTAAGGAAGACCCTCCCCAAAAAAGTAGGAGTCCACCTGGCCTGGGCCATTTGGACAGAGCACCTGTTTCCCAATCCCTCCCCCCCTGCCCCCATGCCCCAGCCCTCAGTGGCACAGGCTGTGGAGGGACGACTCACCATCCATTACAAGTGGATGTCGAATACGCCATCCTCCACTCCCTGCACCTCCTCTTCTCGGATCTCTGCAGGGAAGTGGGGGGGGGGGTGTCACAGGAACAACACCTGGGTCATCGTGCCTTTGGCAGCCCTTCCCCCACTCACACGAGGCACCCCACCCCATCCCGGAAGCAGGCCCATCCACCAAAAATCAATTCACCAAATGACCAATTGGCCCCATTTTTGAGGCTCTTTCTCTAAGTTTTCATTCCGCCGCAGCTTTTTCACAGCCACAGATTTGTCAGTGCAGTTTGCTTAAAATGTCAATTTTGTGTGTGTTTCACATTTTAGACCCCCAGCACTTCTGGAAGGCTCAATGCAAATGGTTTCGTCTTTTCTATTTTTGAGGACTTATGCCTGATGCCTGCCTCTATTTTTGAGGACTTACGCCAATCCAAATGGTTGTGGTCAACTGCCTTAGACCCCCGTTTAACGTGGTTGCTCAGACTTTTCTTGGCAAAATAATCATTGGGGGAATTGTCATTCAGCAAACTGACCCTAAAGCCACCAGAGACCCCAAGAGAGCCGCCAAAGATGTTCGGGGCAAGGGACTTTTCTCAGAATGGTGTCCAGAGCAGCCAAAAAGGGAAATACAGGCAAATGGCTCACACAACTCCCTCTACAATCCATTGTCAATCCCCCTAACAAAATAAGAGTGTGACTGGAATTTTTTTTTTTTTATGCCCAACATAGGGTTTGAACTCACTACCCTGAGATCAAGAGTCACATGCTCTACGACTAAGCCAGCCAGGTGCTCCTGTGACTGAAATCTTGAAACCTCTTTCACTTTTACTCTTCTTTATGTATTAGCCTCTCTTAGCTTCAGAAAATAAAGGGTTCCCAGGCCACCTTCTGGCCCCCTTACCTGTTCAACCCTTCTTTATCGCCCCACCAAAATAATAGAATTACAAACTCTGGAATGGTTTCCATCCTGGATAAGTTAATACTTTGCCAGAATGGCCCTGCCTTCCTCCCTTCAGAGACCAAAACAGAATGAGATCCCCTCTTACCTGGAGGCCGGGAGCCTCGCCTACTGGGGCGGGGCAGGGAGAAGCTGAAGGCCCGATGATGGGTGTGTGTGGGTGAGGGTGAGGGTGCAGAACCCTCCAGACTCACACTCTGGGCCCGGCGCCGGCACTCAACTGACAGACGGTCTCTACACTGCTTGTGGCAGTTCACACCACAGGCTGGGGGAGGCAGAGGGGGAGCCCAGCCAGGGCCATTTGTCAGAACAACCCTCATCCCGTTCTCCAGGCCTCCACCTCTCCCCAGCTTCTTTTGCTCTTGAGCAGCTGCCCCACCGAAATAAGAATCTCCTTCCAAAGCGCTCTCTTCATCCTACTTGCCAGTCCATGCCCTCTTCAGAGCTCTCTGTTCCTGGGCAGCTCTCTCACCAAAATAAAAGCCCACTTGAAGGCTACCCCCTTCAATATGATCATCGTGCCTCTCTGGCTGCAAGGTTCTTCACTGCTCGGCAATTGCCCCACCAAAATAAGAATCCCTACCCAGAGAGTAACTCTTCCCCCGCCCCTCAAATTCAGCCCACCAGCCCTGCTCACCTCGGCATTTGAGGCCCTGCTTGTAGATGCCCAGGATCTGAAATAGAGGAGGGGGCCGTGCTGGGGAAGAGGTCTTTAGAGCTAATGACTCTACGTCTTCCTTCTCAAGGGCAGGGACTGGGACTGACCCTCTCTTGGCCCCTCTCAGGGCTAGTTAGGCGCAGAACAGCGAGAGGAAAGACAGTCGGTATTAATACGGTTTGCCCCGGCTGAGAAGCGTCCAGCAGGGGCGGGGCCAGAGGGCGCACGGGGCGGGGGGAGGGGCCAGGGCCGGAGGGGCGTGGCTTAGGCGGGGTCTCACCAGGGCCTTGCAGTGGCGGCAGGCAACCGGGCGCAAGGAGTTGCTCTCCTGGAAGTTGTGCACGAAGCCCATGCGGCCGCCCAGCACGGAGCTGGAGCGCAGGAAGTAGGAGACCATCTCCTCCCTGCTGATGCAGCCATCCCTGTCGGGGGAGGGGGAGCGCCTCAGGTCGGGCCCGCCCCTGGACCACCCACCAACCGGCCTAACCCATCCCACTGGGAAGCTCCCTACCAAGTAAAGATCATCACCCAACTCCTGATTTTGGATTTGGAGTCCTGGTGCAGGAAAGACTACGCTAGCCTTGGAGTCAGGCAGATGCGCGGGCTGCTACTAACTACTTGTGTGGTCTTGGGCAAGTCACTTGCCCCACTACCAGTCACCCCCCAGGTTTCCTCCCCCCGAAAAATGGGGATCATAATTCCTGCCCTGGCCACTTCACAGACTTGGGGTGGACACTAACTAAAAGGGCTGTGCGCTTGCCCACGAGATCATCAGCTTTTGTTTTCCAAAGTGAGCTCTTTGGAACACCAGTGGGGAGCCCTGAGAATTAAAAGAGATTTGTAAGGAGCTGCGGGACCGGGCAAGATTGGCAAAAGCCGCCTGCGCCTCACTCTCATGTGAGTGTCAGAAGGACACCTGCAGTCAGGGTTCCCCACATAATCCAGGGCTGCCCACAGAACCCTTTTCTCACCCATCAACGTATAGTAGGGCAAGAGTGAGCATGTGCTTGGGAGACAGACCTCAGTTCAAATTCTGGTCGGCTACTTCCTGGCTGTGTGATCTTTGGGCTAGTTAATCTCCCTGTGCCTCAGTTTCTGCTTCTACAAATGGGGACTGTGATAATCCCTGCACCTCAGAGGGTTTGTGTGAGGATTCAGTGAGGCAGGTACATAGGAAGCATTTACAACAGTGTCTGTGTAGTTAGCGGGTCCTGGGCCACCAGGAGCTCTTTCCGGCAGGGTTGGTCCTTATTGGAAGCTCCTGCCCATTATATCTGGGGCTCCGTGACCTGACCCAGGGGACTGACCCTTCAGTTCAATGGGGCATGGGGGTCCCTGGCCATCTAGAAAACAATATCACCCTAGATTCCTACCTCCACACTGTGCATGAACATTAAATCTTCATCGAACTGAGAACACTAATGTAAAAAAATAAAATTATTAAAGTATCTGAAAAGGTGTAAGAGAACAACTTTGTAATTTCCAGGAGATGAGGGTCTTTCTACACATAACACAAATCCGAGAAGCCATAAAGGAAAAGACTGACATATTGAGCACACGACATTTTTTTTAAATTTTATATGGCAAAAGACAACATAAATGACAGACTGGGAGAAAATATTTGCGAACACATTCAACAGCAAAGGGTTAATATTCATTAACAGAGATTCTGAAAATTGATGAGAAAAAGACCAATGAACCCGGTGGAATAATGGAGAAAGAATATGAACAGGCAATCCACAGAATAAATATAAGAGGCCAATAAACATATGAAAAGATATCCTACCCCCACTGGTATTGGAGAGATTCAAATTTAACCAAGACACCCTTTGCCAATTAGATTGACAAAATTGTAAAGCTTATTATAGCGTCCACTGCTGGCAGGGAAGTTGGGAAATGGGCGCTTGCTCACTGCTGATGGGGGTGCAAACTGACACAACCTTGCCTGAGGTCACTTTGGCAGTCTCTCTCCTAATTTAGAATGTGCATATCTTTTGATCCAATTATCCCACTTCTAGGAATTTCTCCTACCAAAACAGTGACCTGAGTGCAAGGGTACAAAGAGGTTCACAGCAGCATGGCATATATTAATAGCGAAAAACTGGGAACAGTCTACATGTCCGTCAGTAGGAGAATGGTGAGGCCAGTGACGGCCCCACTACACCGTGGGGCTATGCTGCAGCTATTCTAAAGAATGAGGTCATTCTGCATAAAGCAGCATGGAAAGCTGTCCGTGATAAAGGGTTAGGTGGAAAACAAAAACAAAAGCAAAAAACCAAGATGTGCACTTCCATCAAGACAGCGATTGAACAACAACAACAACAACACAAAAACCTGAAAATCCTACTGCTACAAATACATAGAAAATCCTAGTTAAAATACATCCACATTTGCTTTAAGGGCATAGGTGAGTTTTCGAGAAAGAAATGGAAATCCCCAAGTTGCAGAAACAAAGAGCGAGCTTCAAGCTGACGCAGGGAGTAGGGACCAGATGTTGAGGCTGCCCCAGGAGGGGGTTGCTGGTCTCCCCAGTGAGCCAGGTGCTGGGTTTTGATACCCAGATGCTCTGGGCACAAGGCTTGGGGCGTGCAGAAGGTGGGGAGTTAAGGCTGAGACCCCTGCGTGAAGCTATATCCAAGGTCTCCAAGGGCTGCAGCCTCACTGAAAGTGTGACCTGGAAAAAAATCCACCCACCAACGCAGGGACCTAACCTAGAACTCGGGCTCAGTTCTGGTAGCAGAAACTAAGCAACTACAACCAGCACGATGGGCAGAGCCAGATTCGTACGATAACCCTGTTTGTCCATGGAACAGACCCAGACAAACAGAATCTGTGTCAATTTGCACATACATGGAAAAAAAAAAGACTGGAAGGATACTCTGTTGCCAAGCCAGTAACATTGCTAACAAGTTATTAAGGATAATATAACCTCTTCTGATGGGAAAGAGGGGGGAAAAGAAGAAGGGAATTTTCACTTCTTACTTCATAGGCTTTGTTCACTATAAGTCTATTTTACTACCTGATTTCTTTTTCACCATGGAGTGTTGCAGTATGAAAAAAAAACAAAAAAAAACCCACCAGATTTTTTGAAACATGAATAACATTAAAATATAACTCGACCCGAGATGGACTGTAAATTTTGACTGGAGTTTTGTCCGCTCAGCAAAACAGGGATATGAACATAGTTGCGGGGGGCGGGGGGGGCATGTTTAACCTACTTCAGAGAACCAGCTGTTTGTCCAAATTGTCAGGATGTGAATTGTTGATAAGCAAGTGGGTGCTGCTAATTACAGGCCTTTCTTTTCTATTCATTAAAACAGGCTACCCAGGAGTTGAACTTGCCCACACTTTTTGCCAGCTGTGAGTTCCACAAATAAAGCGGCATTTATGTCCCCAGGCCACAGTCTTTGCAAGATTCAGGTGGAGCCCCCCATCTGTCTGATGAGTGAGGGAACCCTGTGCTGCTATAGCTGGAAGCCTCCCCCCCCCCCATAAGAGCCCCTCCCCACATTGGTAGCTTCCTTTGCCGAGATCGTCTGGTTCAATGGCCTCCTCTTGCACAGGAGGAAGCTGAAACCGGAGGGGAAGTGAGCCTGCCTTCCCTCTCCCCCAGCCCCCTGCCCTCCTCACTGGTTCTGGTCGAGGTCCCCAAAGGCGCTGAGGTAAGGGAAGTTCCCACGGATGATCTGGAACTCTTCCTGGGAGATGTGGCCATCCCCATCGACGTCAAAGTTCCGGAACACAGACTGGAGCACACAGAGGGGCACACAAGGGCAGGAGCATAAAACAAGCATCAGCCCCGTCCTGCCCATATTCCCAGTCCACATTAGGAAGGGTGTCTCAGATGTGGGTGGCTCTCCCTCTCCCCTTTCATCTCCCTCTTCCATACCCCCACACCAACCCCACCCACTGGCTATGCCACTTGCCTTCTGGAGACTGAGCACTGGCCCTTGAACATGGCACTGGTGTGGCTCCAAGGGCAGTGGCCTGGCAAAATCGCTCTTGATTGGCCTGTCCTATGGACTTGTCCCCCAGCCCCACAGGTGCCAGGGCAGGTGGCCACAGAGTCTCACCTCCACCATCTTCTCGATGTGCTCCACCACGAGTGCCTGATCCAGCTTGGGTTTGGCAGCTGAGGTCCACTCATCCAGCACTGGGGGTCGGGGAGGCGGGGTGCAGCTTGTGGGGCTGGTTGGCTATGGGAATGGTCAGGACTGAGCGAGGGCCAGAGGGAGGGACCCCAGGGCCCAGGAGAGCAGAGGGAGGGAAGCCCTGGGGAGAAGGGAGCCCACCCAACAAGCTGGAGAGGTGAGGTATCCTCTAAGAGCTCTGCTTGCCCTCATGTCCTGGGATTTTCAGGAAGGGCAGAGGTAGGAGAGAAAGAGGTGGGCAGAGTAGAGAAGCAGCGATTCCCTGTCTCACCGAGGACTTGGAGCGTGGCTCCCGCTGCAGCGACAGCTGGTAGAGTTCATCCTCCGTCTGATACTGATCCAGGGATACCTGGGACACACACAGGTCTGATCACACCCACTGCCCCTGCTGCCCTCAGGAGCCCACTGTCCAGAGCCCAGGGTCACAGGTCCACCTAGAGGCCACAGCTCAGCCTAGAACCCAGTCCAGAAGCTAGACTCAGGACAAAGGCCAGCTTAGAACATACCCCAGCAGGGCACCTGGGTGGCACAGGCTTGATTTTGCCTCAGGTCGTGATCTCAGTGTCATGAGACTGAGCCAGCAACCACACGCCAGGCTAGCCCACAGACCAGAAGCCCCATCTTGGCCCAAACCCGGAGCACAATGCACTGCCAAGAATCCAGCCAAGAATCCAGGTCAGAACACAGCCAAGAGCTCTGAGATAAAGCCCCAACCTAGAACCCAACCCAACGTCCAGAATCCAGCTCAGATTTCAATCCTGATCCCAGTCCAGAGCCTAGAAAGAGCTAAGAAGTCACTCTAAACCCAAAACCCAAGCCCCAGCTCCATGTCTAGAACCTAATCCAGATCTAGACTAGAACTTCACTCTCATCCTACACCCCAAAACCAAGTCCAAGTCTGGGCTTGAGCTCAAGGCCATGTTTAGAAACCACCCCTGCACCCAGAACCCAGAGCTGGGCCCCAAGCTTTGAACACGGCCCATTTCCAGGAACTCAACCCAGGACCCAGGACCCGCTTCAAGGCCCAGCACAAAAAGCCCACATGGCAGCCTTGAACTCAGACCTCTGTCCATAGCCCCGTTCAGAGCCTGGAACTCATCTCAGAGTCCACTCCAAACCCTGGAGCCCAGGCTGGATCTCAGTCCCTCTCTCAGAACCTCGAACTCAAGGTCAAGTCCACAGCCTTGCACAAGCCCAAGACCAGGTGTGGTTGTCAACCCTGGTGCCCAGCCCCCCAGCATCCCTGCTCCCAACGCCTCACCGTGAGTAGGCTCAGCAGGTCGGGGTTGGCCTGCACTGGTGGCCGAAGGCTGGTCACCATGGCCAGCTCCTCCAGGATGCTGAAGAGCTGCTTCATCTTGGCGCCATTAAGTCGGGTCCGGGCAGGGTCCAGCCAGTCAGGCAGTGCCAGCTGCAGGGCCACCAAGTCCTTGAGGTGTACACCCAGGATGGGAAAGCGGAAGCCCACACAGGCGGCCAGCCGGCGCCGATAGTTGCCATAGTTGCCCGTGGCCGTCACTAGTTCTGTCAGACCTTCCCAGAGCTGGGGGGGGGGGGGGGGGGGGGTGCAGAAGGCAGAGGGTCACACACACACACACACACACACACACACACACACACACACACACCATTGGCTCAACTACCCTCCCACCCTCCAGCCCGGGAAATGTGGGAGGGGATGAGGAGTCAGAGTCAGGGGTGGGTGAAAGGTTAAAAATCCTCCCTCACTGTCCCCCGACAGTGTCTCCCCAGAGGGTCAGAGTTCATAGGTCATGAGCTCAAGGGAACACCCACAGCCCAATACCACACCTCTGCACCAGGCCTGGGCATGGACTATCATCAATATTTCACAAGAGAAGAAACTGAGGCTCAGGGAGGCAACAGCACAGGAGAAAGATCCAGAAGAATGTTCCTAGCTGTGTTGTTTGTGACAGCCCACACTGGAAAGACCCCCAAATGTTCAACAGGAGAATGGATCTATACACTGTGGTAGACTTACAATAAAATATCATATCAACAGAACCGAATGAACAACTGCTCCAAGTAACAGAATGTAAGAATGAAAGAAGCAAGACATAAAATAACATACAACAGGATTCCATTCATAGAAAATCCAAAAACAGGCGACAAAAACCCCGCATTGTTTGGAGATTCATACGTAAGTGGTACAGCTATAAAGAAAAGCAAGCCCATCATCATTACGAAAGTCATGACATCGGTTACCTCTGATGGGAAGGGAGTTATGCTCTAAGGTGCTAGGAGCTTCGGGGGCTGGCAATGTTCTATTTCTTGACCTGGGTGGTAGTTACAGAGGCGTTTTCTTTATAATGTTTCTTTAATCTGTACATATGCTTTCTATACGTCTCTGTACGTACGTCACCCAATATGTGAAAAGATAAATATAAGAAGAGGAGAAAAGCGCAAACTTTGGGGTCAGGCAGACCTGTGAGCCCTCACTCTGCCACTCTCACTGTGTAACCCAGGAAGAGCATTGAACCCCTCCGAGCCTCAGTTTCTGTATCTGTCAAATGGGGACAGGAGTGGCCAGCCCCCAACACTACTAGGAGTTCTCAATGAGGCCAGACCTGGGAAGGCTGGCCCTGCAGGCTTGATGAGGCTCTTCCCCTGACACCCCCCCCCTTGGGGTCCCAGGCACCTTGATGGTCTCAGGGCTAACATGACTGTGGGTCTCCTTGAGGCGGGATATGGAGCTATGGCTCAGGCCTCCGACCACCGCCATCAGCGTGTTGAAATTCTGCAACTGCAGCAGCTTCTGTGTGGGGGGGGGGGGGAGAACGAGGAGGGGCAAGGCAGTGAGTCACTGGACAAGACCCAGGATTTGGCCCAGCTTTTCTGGACAGGAGGCAGCAGGTGAGTGGAAAGGAGGGAGTCGCCCTCCTGGCCCCCAGGGAGCTTAGGAGAGGGGGAGAAGCAAGCACCTCTGCCACATGGACGAAGTGCGTGATGACCAGGGCCCGCTGAGGGGCCGTGGGCTTGCTGAGGATCATGAGCTGCACCCACTGCGAGACACTGTTGAAGAGGGAGATGAATCGCTCCAGGACCGGGTTGTCCACGGTGCAGCCGTGGGTCACGAAACTGTGATAGTCCTGAAACTGGGGGCAGGAGTGGCCTCAGCCCCGCTGGGCCCCTCCCCTCACAGCCCCTCCAGCTGCCCATGATCGGTTACACTGAAACCCCCGACCCACCCCGGGACCCTGCCTACCCCAGTGACTGACCCCATTCCCCCTGGGACCCTCTCCCCAGCCCACACTCCACCCCCTGACTAAAGGCCCTTGGGCCGCACCAGGATCTTGCAGAAGGAGCGATACTCCAAGTAGGTGAGATGTTCTGCCAGCTCCATGGGCTCCAGGTGGTCGAACAATAGAGACATCTTTCGCTTTTTCTGTCCAACGGGGTTCCGCTGGGTCACCTGCCTCTTCCACTTGTAGGTGGGGCTGGGAGGTGGGGCAGGGGCAGTGAGCCCTTTGCTGGAGACGCCCCATCCCGTGCGGCCCCACACTCATGCAGACACACCACTCAGGCTGACAGAGGACCTACACCATCTGAGGCACTGTGCCGGACACTGAGGTCCCCCGTCCCAGCAACTCCTGCAATCTCCCCCTCGTCATGCACTCAGGTACTGTGCTAGGCGCTGGGGGGGACAGAGATGAGCAAGACACAGTTCCTGCCCTTGAGGAGCTCACAGTCTACTGAGGGAGACAGACACAAAAACAAACAATCACAAAACAGCATGGCACATATACAGGTCTTTGCATGGGGCGGCAGGGGTGGGCGGGGGGTCTGCACACAGGGCTGTGGGGGGGAACACAGGAGGGAATGACAAATTCTGCCCTGGGAGGCCTCCGAGCCCTCCGAGCCCAGAGACACTCCACACTTGAGCGGAGTCTTCACAACAGAGAGAGGCAGGCAAGGAGACCCAGATGAGCAGAGCACCATGGTGGGAAGGGAGGCAAGGCTGGAGAATGGTGAGCGGACCTTGCAGCTGTGGTATGGAGGGCGTGGGATGGGAGTGGGCTGTGGAAGATGAGGCAGGAATGCCAAGCTGGCCGGAGACTACCAAAGGCCTTAATCCCCGGCCGAGACATTGCGAAGGTGACAAGGAGCCATAGGTTTTCAAGCAAGAGAGTGACATGACCCTCACTCATTCAAGTCAACAAACATTTATTAAGCACAGATGGTGTGGGATGCTGAGTGCCCTCCCCAGCCCTCTAGCTCGCCCCACGCACACACTCTCGATGTCAATGAGGCTGCTGTGCCGCCGGTTCCCTTCTTGGTCGAGCAGAGCCTTCAGCTCCTTGATCTGCTCAGCGAGCTCAGGGTTCAAGTCAAACTCTGCTGGGAATGCTGAGATCCAGTACCTGCTAGAAGCTTCGAGTCACCCAAGGCAGTCCTTCCCCAACCATACCCGGAGACCGGAGCTCCCCAGAGAGGGGGAAAGAGCCCCAAACTGTGGTTCCCCCCCACCTCAGGGCTCATTCCTTCCCCACCCCCGCTGTGCAGATCCAAAAACCCAGGCGCACACCAGCAAGGGGCAAGCCTGCAGCAGCACACCCACCATGGACAGAGCGGGGACTCAAACCCACACGACCCAACTCCCAGAATGTGTCCTTTCCACTCCTTCAGGCCAGTCTGAGGCCTGAGAGAAGGAAGCAAGAGGAGGGGACAGAGCCCCAAAAGGAAGACTCACCTGACCAGGTGGCATGTTTTCACCTGCAGCGAATTGGAGTTGTCCTTCCGGGATTGTTGGTAGGTGAAGGAGAGTTAAGGAAATCGAGAATGGAGACTAATTCTAGAAAGGGAGGCAGGGGAAGGGTTCCGAGTTCCGGAGGGAGGCTGAGGGCCCGGTCTGGTCCTAGGAGAAATGCTGGGGGCGGGATCTGGGGTGGGGCCTGTCGGAAAGGGGCTGAGGGCGGGGGGGGGTGGGGGGTGAGCTTTGGGAGGGTGCACAGCTGAGAAGGGGGCCAGGTTCTGGGGGTGGCTGAAAGCATGGCCTGGGTCCTGGGAGAGAGGCCAGAGGACGGACCTGGGCTGGGAGTAGGGACAGGTCCTAGACTGTAGGGAGCAGGAGAGCAAAGCCCAGGTTGGGGAGGGGGCGGGGCCTGAGTCGAGAGGAGGAAAGGGGTGGAGCCTAGGCCGTGGAGAAAGGCTGGGCCAAGCCTGAATTCTAGGACCTAGGAGGGGCTCACGAAGCCCAATCTTGGCGTGGGCTGGGCAGCCGGGCTCCCTCATGGACTGGGACTGCGGGGCCCATGGCGAGGCCTGCGAAGGATATATGTGGAGCAGTTTTGCCGCCAGCTGAGAAGAAGGGATGTACCAAGGGTGCATCATGAGGAACATGCGCACCAGCTGAGGATCCCGTACCTTCCCGGAGTCATCTAACTCCGAGGGGTCAGAGAGAAGCGGGTTGACCCTTGGTCCCGTAGCTGTGGTCCCTCAAGCCTACCTCACAGCCCCACCGGATATCTGGCCCCCCGCCCATCACCTGCTTTCCCAGGACTCTGAAACCAGTAAGCAGACGAGAGAGAGAAAAGGTAGGGTGGGAGAGGGATAAGGCAGGATCCGAAGAACTGGAGGAGGGGAGCATCTGACCCGGCCCATCGTCCCGAGGGGAACCAGCTGGGGCGGAAGAAGCCTGGGTTCCCCAGGGTCAGGAATCCAGAGGTCATTTCCTGAGTGCTTGGGGGAAGGGGCACCCCTTCACCAGATAAGCTGCCCCCCATCAGCCGGAAACAGCTCCCAGGCCGGAGATAGAGAGTTCCTCCGGATCCTCCGGGGAGACAGATAATGCTCCTCATGGGCCAGAGTCTGGGGATCCCACCCCTCTCCCTTCAAAGCCGGCATACTAGGGAAGGGAAACAATCTTTCTGAAGCGTAGGGATCTCTCTACCCTGTGACGAAGAGCAGGCTTTCGTTAAAAAGGTTGCAGGATGCGGAACTGGGTGGGTCTAGGCCAGGGGTCTGTCCTGGGAGGCAGGGACCCCGCTTCAGGCTCGGGGCTGGGCTCAGGCTGGGTGTGCCCTCCCGTGCCACTCACCGAAGGCTTCGATGCAGCCGCGGAGCAGCTCCTCCACTGTGCAGCCCTTGTCCAGGTCTAGGGTGCCCGCCATGGCTGCCGGAGCGGGTAGGCTGGACCAAGCTGCACTCCGGAGCCTCCCACGGGGCTCGGACCGGACCCCTGTCCCGGGAGAGGCAGAGAGGGAGTCTGCGGAGGCGCGGCGGGCGGCGGGGGTGGGTTCGAGTCGCCAGGCGGGGCGGGGCGGGGCGGGGCGGGCACGCCCCCTGCTGGGCAGGGGCGGAGTCGTCCCCTGCGGCCACTCCCGGGGTTAAACGGTCTGGCCCGGGGATGGTGCAACCCACCAGTTGGGAAACCGACCGGCCGAGAGGCTTCCGGCTCACCCTCGGAGTCACGGGAAGGCCGAAGGGGGCTCCCCGGGGATGGGGACGAGCCAGGACTCCGGGGACTGGTTTGTGCCCCAGCCCGTGGTGGGCCCTCTTCCCCTCGCGTCCTCTCCCCAGAAGCACCTGCAGCACCCCGCGGCTCGGCTCCGCGCCCCTCCCGCTTCCCTCCTGCCACAGCCTCCCTTCCCCCGCAGGGTTATTTTGGGAACCCAGAGCCTGAGGGGACCTCGGAGGAATTTCTCCCTGGGATGGGAGGGAGGGAGGAACCCAGGCGTTCTGCCCGCATCGCCCCCTCCTGGGCTCCCGAGGAGGGGAGGCGGGGCTGTGGCAGCCCCCAGGGGCCTTCCCCTGGGGAGGCGAGCTGGAGTGGAGAAGAACATTCCTGGGGCGGGGTGGGGGGGGGAGCCCGCGGCGGCCGGGAGGCGTCAGCGGGAAGCCTGAGCCTGGGAACCGCGCGCTCCCAAGCCACCTCCTCAGTGAAGGCCCCAGGGGTCCGGCCTCAGCCCCTTCAGCCGACCGTCTTCCTCCCCAGCCGGAGTTCCTGACCCAGGCCCCGACACTGCACAGTCGAACTGGGAGCGCACACAGAGGCCGGCCACATTCGAGCACACAGAGAAGGGTGCCCAGAAGGGGGCGCTAGCGCAGTGAGGGGTGGAGAATGCCGGGCTGAATCCACCAGCAACTCCAGTCACTGGCAGGGACACACACCCATTCTATACCCGAGGCCAGGGGCTAATATTGGGGTGTAAGACACCCGCCCCTCCCCCCACACACATACCCGAGCCTCAGCCACTTGCCTCCCATCCTCTGTCTCAGACACACAATGGCACTCACACCCCGCACACACCTGCAGGAAGGAACCCTCTGGCACACATACCCAGCCTTCCAGCCCAGAACGCAAACCCGTTGATGGGGCCAGTTCCCGGACTTGCAGCTCACTCGAGCCAGGCCAGCCTGGAGTTCCGCGGCCACAGAGGCGCTGGATCGCACACGTGTGCACACACACAAGACAGGGCACCTACACGCATGCACACTCCCACACACGCGCACACCCCCATGGGTGCGCACACACGCCCATTCCGCCGCCCCCCCTCCTTCATCCGCAGTCCAGCATAAGCTCTGCGGCCGCAACGCCCTGCCACCCCTCATCCCCGGACGTTGGCAGGGCCTGGCCCCACGAAAGGGTACCCCGCCCCTACACAAACTCCCCCGGGGCTGGAGGGGGGCTCCTCTCCTGAGTTCTCCGGCAGACTTTCCTAGGAGCCACCCATAGCCAACCCCGTCTAGCCCTGCTGCTGCCTCGCTGCATGACCTTGAGAGTCACTTGGCCTCTCAGAGCCTCAATTTTCTCATCTGTCAAATGGGGGGGGCCCGCGGGAGAGAAGGTCCCGCTGAGACGTGGCTGGGAAGAGCCGGATGTGCCGCGGATGCCGCCCCCTCCCGCGGGTTGTCCAGGGCGCTTCAGCTCTCTCCCTCCCGCCCCGGACCCGGCCGCAGACTCTGCACCCACCAATCCACCCGCTGCCCCCAGCCCGCCGGCGTCGCCCGGCGGGGAGGGGGAGCCCTAGGGGCCCGGCCCTCTTCTGCCCAGCGCCCCGCCCGCTCTCGCTCACTCACTCTTGGGACCCGCGGCACGGAGCCCGCACCCGGCCGGGCCGGCGCCACCTCGGTGCGCTCCCGCCCGCCGGCCTCGCTGCGGCTGCGGCTCCCGCCCGCTCTCCGCGCCGCGGCCCCGCTTCCCGCCGCCCCGCCCCCGCGCCGCGGCCGCCCCCTCCCCTCCCCGCCCCTCCCGCCCCTGCGCGGGGCTCCGCACCGCCGGCTGCCCCTCCCCCTACCGGGGGCTCCCTCTCGCCCCGCACGCGGCGGGCCCTGCGGCAGCTTAACCCCTCCCCTGCCGCGGCGCCCGGGAGGCCAGGACCGCGGGCTGGGGCTGCGCCACCCGCCGCGCGGAGGGTGGGCGAGTGGAGGTCAGGCCTCGCGGGACGTGGAGGGGGGAACTAAACCGAGAGCCCTCTCCCCCAACCCAGACGCCCCTATGCCCCCCGCCCTGCCTGGTGTTGGGCAGAGGAAGCCGGGAGGGGCAGGAAGCGGACTGCGGTGGGGAAGGGGCGCCCCGCCCAGCCCCTGGCCCGGGTTCCTGTTTTCGAGACAAACAGTTCCCACGGGGCTAACCGGACCCGGGGCCGGGCGTCTTCCTGAGGGCAGAGGGGGGCACAGACCTGGTAGAGATCGGGGGCGTGGGGACAGCGGGGCCTTGTGATAGCCTGGAGCAGGCTCTAGGAACATTTTGGGGACAGGGGCCTGTGGGAGGGAGGAATGAAAACGCGGCTACCTGAAAACGTGGCCTCGGTGTCTGGGGGTGGGGGCGGGGGGCTCCAGTTCACACAGGGGGGACGGGCCCCGGAAGCCTGGCTCCCCACGGGGCCAGATGGGAAGGGGCAGCTGCAAGCCGCGGGTAGGTTCTGCGCAGCTTGGAGACTGGAAACCGGCGTGCGGGTCCCCCCACCCCCGGCAGGGAGGAACTTGGGAGGGGCAGCCACAGGCAGTTGGGGTCCCCACAAGCCAGGCCCAGGGGAGCCGGTAACCATTTCCGGCGGTTTGGGTTCAAACACACTCACTGTGAAACCACGGGCCCCAAACCTGCCTTTCGAGGCTTGCCCCTTCCTGCTTCAGGGCTAGGGAAGCAGAACCTCCCCTACACCTCAGTCTTGGTAATATGAGGCCCAGAAACAGGCCGTTTCTGGTCCTCAGTTTCCCCAAAGTGGGAGGGGGCAACACTGGCCTAGCCTAGACGGTCTGTGAGTGTCCCCCGCCCTAACTCCCCGACTTCAGACCAAGCGTAGCCACCTGCTTAGAGACCCTTAAACGCCGCAGTGGGGCGGGGCTAAGGGCGGAGTCAAAAGGGCACCACCCACCCACAGGTTCCTCCCCCTCCCAAGTCCGGCCCGGGACGGCGTGGATCCTCGGTAGTCCCGGAGGCGTCTGCCCAAGTCCCAGCTCCCGGCCCCGGTGGGCTCCACCCAGGAGACGCCCCGCCCTCGGCCAGCCTGGCAGGCCGCTGACCTAGTATGGACACAGCTCTGGGAAGAGAGGCGTAGAGGGTGACGCCTGAAGGAGGCTGGAGAGTCTCGGGCCCCGCCCCCATGGGCTGCCCCCTCCTTCCGAGGGGACGCACCTGCGGGTGGAGGGGTGGGGCACGGTGACTGCGCAGCGGCTGTTAGGCTTGCCCAGAGCTAAAAATATTTCCCAACAGACAGAGGCATAAGGAGGCTCCCAAGGAGAATCAATTTATTGGGGAGTGGGTGCAGGCGGTCAGACCCATAAATAGGAGGGGGCAGGGAGCCAGAGGACAGGATGGGAGCAGCGTCCTCAGTCACGCTGGACACTAGGATCTTGATGCGGGGGGGAAAATGGGGGGTTCCAGGAGAAGGTGAGAGATCTAACTCTAGTATCCCCCTCCAGATGAAGAGCTGGGGTTGGCCCAAGGGATTGCAAACAAACTCAGGGGCCAGTTTGGGGTCCAGTCTGGAGGCTCAGATGGTCTCGTCAGGGGCTGGGAGGCGCTTGCGCCCAGGCTCTATGCCCCAGATCTCCCGGGCGTACTGGGCAATGGTTCTGTCGCTGGAGAACTTGCCTGATGTGGCTATGTTCCGGATCACCATCCGCGTCCACTCTCTTGGGTTCTACAGGCCAAAAGACAGCTCTGGATTCATTCTGCCAGTGGGATCCCCAACATCCACCACAGCCCAGCCAGGGCCACCAAAGCCTTGCCTGACCCCTGGCCCAGGACGCCTCACCTTGTACAAGTCACTGACTTTCTCCTGGCATTTAATGTAGTCTTCGTAATCTGCAAAGACTTTAAACCTGGAAAGGAATACAGAGGCAGGAAGTTCCATGAAGTCAAGGGCCAAACCCGTCCTGTCCCGGTGGTCTTCCGGGGTCCAGGAGAGTAAAGCTGCTTCCACAGGAGCAAAGGAGCCTGGCCCCAACTGCCCAGGACCCCTGTCCAGCCTCCCCACACACTACCTGAGCCCCATTCAGCCCAGCAGGCCCACCTGCATGGTTCCCTGGCCAGTCAGCTCACCGGTCATGGTGCATGAGCATGTTGACAATGTCCTTGAACAGGTCCGGCTGTTTGGGGGAGAAGAAGCCACTGCTCAGCTGCTCAATGATCTGCCGAAGCTCGGGAATTCGGTCATAGTACTCCTGGGCATTGTACCTGTGGGGGAAGAGTGGTCAGCACCGTGGCAAGGAGTTCCTGGCTCCTCCTCCCAAGAAAACCCCAGAAGTCCTAAGCCCCAGGGTCAAAACCCAGGCCCAGCCTGCTGCTGCCTTCCCCGGAGCAGCTGCACCACCTCTGGCGGTCCTTCCCTGGAGGCCCCCTCCCTTCTCTGCCCAGCTTTTCATCCCCCTTCTGTGCTTGAGGTCTGGAGAGGGAGAAAGGTAAGCGGCAGAGCCAAGGCCCCAAACCAAGTGCTCTTCCTCCCACACACTGCTACCTCTGCTAACCAGTATGTTTCCTTCCCGAATGCCTGGGCTCAAAACCCTCCCCAAGGCCAGTCTCATCTCTTTCCTTCCCTCCCCACCTCCATCCAGCCATTCAGGCCGAGGAGTGGGTGCAGTTGGTCAGGATCCACAAATATGAGGCGGCAGGGAGCCAGAGGACATCCCTCACCCCGATCCCCAGCATGGATGCTGCAGGCCACTCTCCTCGCACTCCGGTGTCAGCCCCCACACTGGGGCCCCCACCTACACTTTGCCCCCTCCTCCCCTGCAGTCCAGTCTCCACCTCGCAGCCAAAACCGTCCTTCTGGAGCCTGCTTCTGAACATGTTGGCTCTTGCTCAAAACATGTCCTATCTCCCTCCTGTCCAAAGGACAGAATCTGAACTTCCTAGTCAAGCCCAACAGGAAAATTTCCTTTCAATATTTAATGCCAGCTCTCAGAAGCAGTTGGGGGGAGCGTAAACTGGTACCAACTTTCTGGAAGGCCATTTGGCAACATGCATCAGGAGCCTTAAGAACTCATACTTTAAAAAAAAGAAAAGAGGGCGCCTGGGTGGCTCAGTTGGTTAAGCGACTGCCTTCGGCTCAGGTCATGATCCTG
>NC_058413.1:7591444-7618359 GCF_002201575.2 Neomonachus schauinslandi | reverse complement strand
TGAGCCGAAGGCAGTCGCTTAACCAACTGAGCCACCCAGGCGCCCAGGAAAAAATATGTTTTAAAATAAATTTTAGGGCGCCTGGGTGGCTCAGTTGGTTAAGCAACTGCCTTCGGCTCAGGTCATGATCCTGGAGTCCCGGGATCGAGTTCCGCATCGGGCTCCCTGCTCAGTGAGGAGCCTGCTTCTCCCTCTGACCCTCCCCCCTCTCATGTACTCTCTCTCATTCTCGCTCTCTCAAATGAATAAATAAATCTTTAAAAAAAAAAATAATAAATAAATAAATTTTAAGAAATGTAAAGCCAGGAAAATATCTACTTTGAAGAATGGCATTTCCGACCACAAGCACAACTGTACGGACTCTACTTATATTTCCCTTTTTGCCACAGCTGCCAGGGAGCTCAGAATTTAATTTTACTTCCAGAAATTCCAGAAATAATATCATGTCCTAGGAATGATATAATTTCCTTTTCCTTTGCCTTGAGTTCTGTGTGGCTTCTTTCTTTTCCTATGCCATTAACCTCATGTGTTATAAGTGACCTCAAAAGTTCCCCAGAATCCTGAGGGCCAAAACTAAGACCATACTTACACAGGCTGGACCAGCCTTTCCAGGCATGCCCTCTGGCCCCCCCAAGCCCTACCCTCCAGTAGCCACACCTCGGTGCCTCCTGCCCACGGACTGTGAACTTTGGAGCCCTTGCCCCCCATACCCTCTCTGGTCAAGCTTTTCTACATCCTCCACCCGCATGCCGAAGATGAAGAAGTTCTCTTCTCCCGCCTCTTCCGCCATCTCCACATTGGCCCCGTCCATGGTGCCGATGGTCAGAGCCCCATTGAGCATGAACTTCATGTTGCCCGTGCCTGAGGCCTCAGTGCCTGCTGTGGAGATCTGCTCGGAGAGGTCAGCGGCTGGGATCACTGTGGGGAAGCAGCAGGGGACAAGCTCAGCTCCAGGAATAGTCCCAACCCACCCGGGGACTGTGGAGTTAAACAGATTCAGAGCCCCCTCCATCCCAACCCCCCAGAAGTCACCAACTGGGTCTCCCTCTCATCACCAGCCCCCTGTCACTGCTTGGTGATCCTTGAACATCCGAGATCTAACCTGGACTCTCTCCCCATCCTTGCGCCACTGTGTGTGTGATTTGAAGGGCAAATCTTCCCTATCATTTCTGCCTGAAATTCCACCATGAGAGGGGGACATCCTCGTGATTGGAGCATTGTCCTCTCCAGATTCTTCTTCCAAGTGCCAGTATGCTAGGAACAGGTGACCAATAGCTCTTCCTGGCACTGAACTCATCAGAGCCTCCCTCTGGTGGCACCCCACCTTTCTCTGCCAGCGAGACTCGGTAGTTCTCCAGGAAGATCACACGGAGGCGGTCTCCTACCACCGGGTCGTGGTTAACCACATCCCCAATGGCCGTGATGAGTTTGATGATCATCTTGGCCATGTGGTATCCAGGGGCAGCCTGTGGGGGCAGAGTCTGGGGTCAACCCCAGAGCCCAGCCCCCTACCCCCTATCCTGCAACCCAGCCAGGCCAACCTCAACCTGAGTGTCGAAGGACCAGAGCCACAGTCTGTGTCCTGGCTTCTCACCTTCCCTCCAATCATCACAGTTCGGGGCACAACAAACCGATTGGGTTCCTGCTTGATGCCTGTTGAGAAACAGAGCAGAGATCAGTGGGCCAGGTCTTCCCTCTGGGTAACACCTCCTGACAGCACCCATCCAGTCAGGGCCTTGGCTAGGAGACAGTAGACCTGATTTGGGAAACTGCTTGCTATGTGACCTCAGATCTGCCATTTTCCCCCTCTCTGAGCCTCAGTTTGCCCGTCTACGAAATGGGGATAATCCTATGTCCCAAGAGTTGTCCCAAGGCCGAAGGAGAGACATTGATTAGGAAGTATGGAGTACACAGAGGGGAGCCCCAAGAGACAGAGTGAAACCCTGCCACTCACGGTTGTACAGGGTGATGACGTGGAGGCAGTTGAGGAGCTGGCGTTTATATTCGTGAATTCGCTTCACCTGGATGTCGAAGAGCGAGTTGGGGTTGATATGGACTTTGTATTCCTTCTCCAGGTATGCAGCGAACTTTAACTTGTTTTCCTGAAGGGAGGGAGGGAGAAGAGCTCACCAACAGGCCTCAGCCTCAGGAAATCCTACAGTGTCATTTCTTTCCCAGAAAGATGGAGGATGGGAGTCTCGCTTGCCGCCCCCTCCATGCCTGCCCCAGAGCAGACATTGCTAATCAATGTCAGCACTCTTCCAGCGCCATCAGTGGATGCCTTCTCGCCATGGACTCCAGGTAACTTCTACCAGGGGCCTGAGGTTGCAGGAAAGACGGGCTCCCCCGGCCATTCCCGGACCCAGGCACCCGGTGCCTCCGGCACGCTCCCTCCCACCCCTGGCACGAGGGTCCCGGGTTGTCGCACTGCCTACCTGCTTCACTTGAGCCACATCCCGGATAAAGGCTTCATCATCCACAAAGGAGAGCAGTTTGTGCAGCTGGTCCAGGTCTGAGATGTAGTCCTCCCCAATGCGCTGCGGGAGATGGAGGTCAGGCCTATGTCCCTCCTCTGTCCTCCCTCACAGAGGGGTCCCTTTCCAGGTCAGCCAAGCCCTGTCCCCGGCAGACAGCCTCTCCTTCCCCAGCCTCCAGCAGGGACGTTGTGTGTGCATAGCCATCTTCCCTCCGGACCTTGAGCTCTGATGGCTGACCCCACCTGACCCCAGCAGGCCTTCCTCCTGGCCTTTTCCTCAAACAGGCAATGACCCTGAAGCCCTGCTCACAATCTCTTACCCCCTGCCGGTCTCACTTCAGATGTGACCTGCTGATGACCCTCTCCATTAGACTGTGAACCCGGGAGCCCCCTACAGTGACCCACCTCCACATCCATACACAGCTGATCTCTGTAGTGACCCGTGTTGACTCCTACTGGCCATACAGTGACCTCTCACCTCAGCAATGACCTCTGCCAGCCCAGGGTTACACAGAACTAGCCAGCGACGAGGGGTGATGCCGTTGGTCTTATTCTGGAACTTATGAGGCTCCAGCTCGTAGAAGTCCTTGAAGCTGCAGGATGGGGTTGGAGGGTCAGTTCTCGTCCCTGTGGGACGAAGGCCTCCTCCCTGAGGCCTTACCCTGGTTTCTTGCTGAGAGGGGCCTGGAGGTGAGGGGGTGGTTGTGTGTGAGAGGGGGTCATCTGGGGACAGAAATGTTCCGGACATCAGGGCCACGATGGTTATAAAAGCCGTGCTACCTGTGGAAAGGGCCAGCTGGGGTCAGGTAGTGAGGGGGCCTGGCCTGTATGTCAGGGACGTGGGCTGGGGGCGGGGCCAGCGGAGGGGCGGGGCCAGCGGGAGGAAAGGGAGGTGTCTCACATGGTCTTCTTGAGGATCTCTGAGTGGATGCGAGCCACGCCGTTGACCGCATGCGACCCGGCGATGCACAGGTGGGCCATGTTGATGCGCTTCACTGTGCCCTCCTCCACCAGCGACATGCGCCGCAGCCGGTCTATATCCCCTGGGAACGCAGCTGCCACCCGCTGTGCGGGGACAGCCCAGAGCTCAGGCACGGACCTGGAACCCAGGTCCCCAGCCCCATACCCCCAGAGCTCCGGGCATAGCGCCCCCCCCCCCCCCCCCCCCCCCCCCCCCCCGCGGCTAGTGGCAGGATGCCTACTGCGAGCAGCCTTCCCCAGCCCACGCCCCCAGCCCTGGCCTCCTCGGCTCACATTCAGGAAGCGCTGGTTGATCTCATAGATGATCTGGAGGTGGCGGGGCAGCAGCGCCTCAATAAGATGCACGGGCCAGCGCTCCAGGGCCTCGGGCAGCACAGTGTGGTTGGTGTAGGCGCAGGTCCTGACCGTCACGTCCCAGGCCTGATGGGCAGGATGGGGAGTCAGGAACCCCGGGGCCTAACCACCAGGGCTCTCTATACACACAGTATGCAGCCAGGAGCCTGGGCCCTGCCACTGAGGAGCAGGTTCGAGGACACTCGCCCTCTGGGCCTCATACTGCTCTCTGTTCCGCTGGGGGGTGCACTCACATATTTCCGCTTCCCCCACCGGGAACGGAACCCTGAGACAGAAAGAGGGTCAGGCAGGGGGTGGAGGGGTCCTGAAGCTCACCTTGTCCCAGTCCAGCTGCTCCAGGTCCACCAGGATCCTCATCAGCTCAGGGATGGCCAAGGAGGGGTGGGTATCATTTAGCTGGATGGCCACCTGTGGAGAGGGGGGCTGGGAGTCAGTCTGGGATCCAAACCACGGCTGTGATCACTGTCCTTTGCCCCTTCAGAGCCCCCTCCAAGGGTCCACATGGCCCCAGGGCAGAGCTGGGGGTAGAAGTCCTCAGAGGGGCAGCTGTGGGCAGGAGGAGGGGGGCAGTCCCCAGGTGATGTGCCCATCGATTGAGGATCCTGAGCAGGGCACCCTCAGCCTCTGCTTCGTCCTCTATAAAATGAGTGGGGCAGGCGGAGGCTGGAGGGGAGAGGTGGCGGCACACGTCATGGGAGGTGTGGAGAGGGGCCCTCCCTGGGCCCTGGTACCTTATCCGGAAAGGCATCGAAACTCGTGCGCACAGGGTCGCTGCTACCGAACTTGGAGGACTTGAAGCGGCGGATGATGTCCTGCAGGGTGGCGGCCACTACAAAGTACTCCTGCTTCAGACGCAGCTCCTTCCCCTCAAAGAACTGGGAACAGTCCAAGGCAAGGCTAAGCAAGTCAAGGTTAGCGGGGGGGTGGGAGTGGGGGGGGGTGTGGCCTAACGCTGCTGCGGGTGGGGCCAGGAGACTCCTGCCCACACTGAGGCCCTTGAGCCCTGAACAACCCCCACCTCCAGGGCCCAGGGGTCTTTCGCCCACCAAGAAGTAGTGGCAGGGGATGGTGCTAGGAGGGGGGCACGCAAGGACCAGGAGTATTGTCAGCATCACCAGGGAACAACAGCTCCCAAGTGCCCTGCCCTAACTTGCTGTCCCCAGGACTTAGGTGTCCTTTTTTTTTTTTTTTAAAGATTTTATTTATTTATTTGAGAGAGAGAGAATGAGAGACAGAGAGCACGAGAGGGAAGAGGGCAGAGGGAGAAGCAGACCCCCTGCCGAGCAGGGAGCCCGATGCGGGACCCGATCCCGGGACTCCAGGATCATGACCTGAGCCGAAGGCAGTCGCTTAACCAACTGAGCCACCCAGGCGCCCCTTAGGTGTCCTTTTAAAGAACTCAGGGGGAAAACAAGGACACACGGGAGCAAACAATATGTCCCTGGGTGCAGGGCACATGGCTGGCTCAGTCAGAAGAGCACGTTGACTCTTAATCTCCAGGTCGTGAGTTCAAGCCCCACACTGGGTGTAGAGATTACCAAAAAGAAACTTAAAAAACAAAAACTATGTCCTGGGTGTGACTAGGGCACCCAGGGAAGTGCCTCCTGGTCTTTGCCCTCTCCCAGGCCCTCAGGCTTCCCGTCCCCAGCCCAGGAGGTGACATACGTTGTCATTGGGGTACAGGACACGTGAGATGTTCTCAGCAAGGTTTCGATCCAGCACAGCTTGGATGTAGCCACCAACGTTGACTGAGGGGTGAAAGTGGGGACAGCGTCAGGCTGGGGCTGAGTGCAGGCAGGGGTGGGCGGGGCTGCTGGTGGCCAGGGCTGGACTCACAGTCCTTGAGGTTGAAGTCATTGGGGGCCTTGGCCGACCACAGGCGCATGGTGTTGACGATGTTGTTGCGATAGCCAGGCACTGGAGTGTCGTAGGGCATGGCCAGCACCACCTGCAGGGGCATCGGGCTTGGTGTCAGGAGCGAGGTATCTGCCACATGAGTTGTGGGGCCCTGAGAGCTGGAATTCCAGCCTTTGTTCTTGTGCCCCACCAATTCCCAGCCCTGGGTTCCCGCGCCGACTCTGGGTGACCATGAGCAAGCCTCTCAGCCTCTCTGGACCTCGTCCATAAAGAGAGGACCCCTCCGCCCAGGACCTCCCCACAACCCCCACCCCACCTTGCCTGGATGCTTGTGAGGATTACAGGGGGCAGCGATGAGCCCGGAGCCCAGAGCTGGGCTCTGTTGGTGGCCACGCTGCAGGGATGGGGATGAGCTGGCCTGCCTGGTCTGAGCGCAACCTAGAGGACTCTCTGGGCGCATGAGAGGGCTGGGGGGAGCCTGGGGCCCGGCTGAAGGGGACACAGATGTCAAGGCCATCCCAAGGGCTTATGCCTGGTTGACCACAGGGCTAATCAGCAGTATCTAATGCAGGCCCCACCTCCCGTGATGAGCAGATGTCAAAAATCGCCGCCAACAGTTCCTGCTACCACGGACCTGGGGGCACATCCACGCCCGCCAGGGGGCAGCACCCTTTCTCCCCAACACTAAGTCACTGAGCTGCTGACTGGAACAGAGTGGAAGCTGCAGCTCAGAGAGGGAAGGGACTGGCCCAGGAGCATAGAGCTAGGTGGGCAGCCAGAGCCCCTGCTGAATCGTATCACAATGGCAGCTGAACCAATGCCCGAGTCTGGAAGCCAAGAGGTTTCTGTGCAGCCCTCTGGAGGCCCATGACCTGCAGCCACAGCAAGAGAATTGACGGGGCTGGGATTCAGACACCTGGTTTGGCTTTTGGCTCCCTCTAACTTGTTGTGTGACCTTGAACAAGTCAGTTCCTCTCTCAAGGTTTTCACTTTCTCCCTGTCCCCCTTTCTGGGCTGTTGCTTTGCTCCCCATCAAGCTGCCAGTTTCGACGTGCTGGGGAGTCAAGTCACTGTGATTATTCTTGGATGAGTCTTGTTGGGTGGAAAGGAGCCAGGTCAGGGGAAGGGCACTGGTGGAGCAGGGTGGCCTCTCTCCTCCTCCTGGGCTCTGTGCTTGGCCTGGCTCCTCTGTGATCCTGTCTCCAGCCTCTCCTGGCTCCAACTGTGTGACCTCAAGTAAGTCACTTAACCTCTCTGAGCCTCGGTGGCCTCCATTATAAATAGCACTGGGTCCAGTAGCCTCCAAGCTCTTGCCCTGTATCTCCTTGTTTTCTTCCAGAGCCTCCCCACTTCCCTCTCACTGGGAGCTCCCCCAGCTCCCTCACCTGTGTGTCCACCCACTTGGCCCCCTGGCTGGTGTGCTCCACTCGGCCATAGAAGTGCACCGGCAGCATGAACTCGGGGCGGGCCTTCTCCCAGGGGTTTCCATAGCGAAGCCAGTCATCAGCCTCCTCCATCTGAGCCCAGGGCAGGGCGGGGAGAAAGGAAGGCAGCGTCAGACCCAGGCTCAGACCCAGACGCACACCACAGGGGGCAGTGGGTAGGGCGGGGGCCGGAGCCTTGGTATGCCCTCTCTAGAGTGTAAATTAAGGGCCCTAGGGTGGGCCCCTGGTCTGGTGGGGTATCCAGTGGGACATGGCGTGTGTATGGGAGTCTGAGAGGTTCCATAGGTGTGGACCACCTGTTCCAAGAGTGACCAGCAGGTTTTGGGGCCAGGGGGAAGGGACAAGGATGCTTTCTGTCAAAGCCGAGGCTGGTTCTGCATCTATCCAGAGGTGGATGACCCAATGGGGGTCCTCTCCATCATGCCTGGGTCCCCACAAGGCCAGGGCCCAAGGCTGCTCACCTGCCAGCCCCCGCAGATCTTCTGGTTAAAAATCCCAAATTCATAGCGGATCCCATAGCCATAGGCAGCCAGGCCCAGTGTTGCCATGGAGTCCAGAAAGCAGGCTAGGGGTTTGCAGGGAGGTGGGTGTCAGGGACCCGGCAGAAAGGAACCCTTCTGCCCACCCCACCCCTGCCACCCTGCCCACTTACCAGCCAGCCGACCCAGGCCCCCGTTGCCCAGCCCCGCATCCTCCTCGATCTCCTCCAGCTCCTCCATGTCCAGGCCCAGCTGGAGGGGGGAGGGTGTGTCAGTGGTCAAGGCCAAGGGCCAGCAGGTGAATCCCCCAATTCCTCAGCTTGCCCCACTCCCGGCCCCGCTCCCAGCCCCCTCCACACCTGGTAGGTAGCCTCATCACAAGCATTCTCCAAGGCCAGGTTCACCATGGTGTTTTGTAGTGTCCGTCCCATGTAGAACTCCAGAGACAGGTAGTAGATCCTCTGGCCGGAGAGACAGGTGCAGGGGAGGGGTCAAGGCTGCCCAGCAGCATTTGGCCAGGCCTCTCACACCTCCTGTCCCACTCCTCAGGCCCAGCACGTGCCAGCCCTGTCTCCATTTATTTTCTCCCCATCTCAGGCTTCTGGACCCATGGGGAAGGTTCCGGTCCAACATTTCCTCTGACTTTGGACACACGGCTTTTCTTCCCTGAGCCTCAGTCTCCTCATCTGGAAAATGGGGCTGCCCTATCTACCTCGGGGCTTGAGGTGCTTAGGAGAGGTGAGAACCCCTGCCATCGCACACGAGCCTCCCGACGGCCTACCGGGGAGTCAGGACGCGGAGAAGCCCCCCCAAGTACTCCCCCAGACGGGAAGGCCAAGGTAGCAGAGAAGCCAGTCATTTGCTCAAGGTCACCGTGACTCATGGCTAGAGTTAGCCACCTCCTGTCCTTGCAGTGCCCAGTTCCCCTGGGTCCTCAAGCCTCAGCCCCAAGAAGAGGACAGAGGATGCTGAGGGTACCTGGCCTCCTGGTTCCCTAGGTTCCCCTCCCTGGCCCACTCGCCTGCCCCTCCCCCTCCCCTGCCCAGGAGTGTCAGGTTGCTGACATTTACCATGACCCCAGCAGACACTTGATCCCACTACCCCAGCTGTCCGGGCCACACACCAGCACACCACCCGTAGCGCAGGGACACCATGCTCATATTGAATGACCCGGCCTTCCGCTTCAGGTCCGACCCAGGCCGCAGGGGTCTTCCCAACCACCAGAAGCCCCTCTGCTCTCTGAATGGGCACTTGCCTTTGCAACCAGCCCGCCTGATCGGAGGCCCCCGACCTGCCCGCCCCCTCCCCCGGGTTTCTCTGCCCGGGTTGTCCCTGCCCCAGCCGCACTTCGCACTCCCGCTCCTCCAACCTCAGCAACCTGGAAGGACCCTTTATTCTGCCGCAGAAACCCCTGACCCCCCACGAAGGGCCGCCGCTTCGTCAGGATCTTCCGGGTGGGGCCCCAGCCCATTTCCCACCCGGGGCGCCCCAAGCAGCACCTTGGGGTCCTTCTCGTAGTAGTGCTGCTGCGTGCGGATCCAGCGGCCCACGAGGTGGTCGCGCACGGTGTGGGCCAGCGCGAAGTAGTAGTCCCTCGGGGTGGCCACATTGCGGTCCTTCACGAGTGTGAAATGGAGGTGCCGGTTGAAGTTCTTCTTGAGTTCGGCCACATTCTCCACACCGGCCAGGCCACGCACGCTGATTTGCTTTCTCTTCTCCTGGTCTGACAGGGGCCGGGACATGGCTGCGGGAGGGCGGGCCGGACTGATGGGTGGACAGGCAGCCTCAGCAGTGCCTCCAGCCAGGGAGTGGAGATCCCCCCCTGCCGCCTGGGGTTTTAAAGCCTGGATCTGGGCGGCTTGCCCCGCCTCCCCCTGCAATGGGAGGGTCTTGGCCTGGCAGCTCAGGGAGCTATTTTGGGGGCAAAGGGGGAGGGGGAGAGGGGAGAGGGGCAGGGAGAGCAGGCCCAGCCTGGCTCATTCACAGCCCGGGGCTGACCCACTTCCTCCAGGCCTCGCGCACTGGGGTCTTCGGTGCCCACCTCCGAGACAAGACGCCGCAGGCCGAGTGCTGCCTGAGAGGCCTGAGGCTTCACTGGAGCTCAGGGGCTGTGCCTTTGGCGAAGAGGTTGCCCTGATTCGGGCCCTTTCCCTGGGTTGTGGATGAAGGGTGGGGCCAGATTTTGGCCTCATTCAGGGCTCCTGGAGAAGCCAAGGAGGGCTGTCAGGGGACAGGTGTCAGGAGGCTCAGCCTTCATCAGAGCAGCTGGGCTTCTGTTTTAGACATTTGCCCAAAGACCACCAACCACCAGCTGGAAGACCTCTGGTCAAGCTTCCATGGTGGCCCTCCCCGGGGACAGGGGGGACCTGGGCCCAGGTGGGGAGGTCATATGCTGTGGCAACAGGGGCCAGGACACCCGCATGCAAGCTTAAGGACCAGGAGCCGAGGGTCAGCTGAACAGAAGAGGTGTAGCCAGCAAAGGACACTGGGTGCCTGAGAAAAGGGGGACCAGGACTCTGGGTTCCAGGGGGTGGTATGGAGGAAGGAGGTCGCCTGAGGCCGGGCTACTGCCCACCCCCCAAAGCTGAGCCATCCTGAGTTCCCCCTGTTGCTGTCCTTCAAGGAGCTCTGAAGTGACCTTTTGAGAGGGATGGTGGTCAGATTATAGGCCAGCTTTGGCTAGGGGCTGCCAGCCTAGAGCAGGGGCCTCTGGGAACTGTAGTCCTGGGCCCACAGTGGAGGAATAGACAAGCATCCCCCACCGACTCATAGTACTGGCCAGTGGTATTAGGTCTCCCTGTGCTGCAGCTTCCAGGTGACCGGAGACCTCCTCCCCCTCGTTCCTCCCACCTGGGGCCACATACGGGACCGGAATTCAGTGGGCCAGGGATCACATGTGACCTCACCCGTAAACTGGGAGCCTCTGCGCCCGGAACTTGACACCACTCACTCGTCTTCACGGCCGGGCAGCTACGGGACTGTCCCCAGCCCACTGCTCATGCCCTGGCCCCAGCACTGATTTGCTGTGCGACCTTTAGCTGGTTGCTTTACTTTTCTGAGCCGTTGAATTCCTTCATCCAATTTAGTCTCAAATGAGAATATAAATTCCTGCCTCCTCCAGCTGCTGCCTCCTACTCCTGTGGAGGCAACTTTGGATCCTGCTTTGTTCTTTGAGCAAAAGGAGCCCAGGGCTTTGTGCTATTTCAAAGGATGCCTGGGCCTCCCAGGGCAGTGGGCTGGTGGAGAGGGGCTGGGTGTTCTGGTCTGAGGGCCAAGGAAGCAGGTCAGAGGCCTGGACAGCTGCAGGGTGCTACTGAGAGCCTGGTTTGGGGGAAGGCCGAGCTGTCTTCGAGGACATTCTGAGCCACAGCAGACCCAGCCCTGGAGGTACAAGCTTAGCGTGGGGTCTAAACTGCGAGTCTTCCAATTCCCGAGCCCTGCTCTCCCCTGCCCCCAAACAGCATTACGGTGTTCATCTCCCATAGCTGCCATGCTTCAAAGTGAGAAAGATCAGGGAACACCCAAATGTGCCTACACAGATGTAGTGGGAATATAGAAATATAGACCGAGGTGGTCTCAAGGTGTCTCTTACATTTCGCGGTATTTTCCAGTTTCCCCTTTTGGTCTTTTTGTATGCTCTAGTTCAATAGGGTGCTTGGTGGCTCCCTGGTCTCTTCTGAGCCCCCATCCGCAAGGCTCCCCGCCAGGGCTGTGCCTCTGCTGGGGTCACCCACCCTCCAAGAACCTGGTCTCCGGACTTGGCTTGCATCTGGGGCTGCTGGGCCTGGACTTGCTCCCAAGAGGCTGCTCTGAGTCAAGCTCAGAAGGCTCCTTGGCGCTTAGTGCTCCCTGGAGAAAGCCACCTGTTATCTGTGCTGTCACCTCACAGCCCTGTTGTGGTGGCGTCCTGGCCACACAGCCCTTCTACTGACCCTTAGTTGCCTACCAGTTAATTTTCCTGCCACTAAGGACCTGCTCCCAAACCATTCCCAAATTCTCATCCGACTCCCCAGATGAATCCAATGCTCTTCCAGCCAGCTGGTTCTGATGCCCCTCTTCTGGGCATCAGCGCTGTGCTCGCCCTACTTCGGGGCTCAAGGCACTTGCTCAACTGGGACTTGGCCTGTTTCTACTAGGAAACAGAAATTCCTTTTTTAAAGTAGGCTCCGTGCCCAACGTGGGGCTTGAACTCACAACCCTGAGATCGAGAGTCCCACGCTCTACCGAGCCAGCCAGGCACCCAGAAATTACTTTGATTTCTCCAACTACCTTCCTTGTGCGTCCCTTCCATCTTTGTTGTCTGTGCCCCCCCGCTCAAACTGTTTCCAGGCTTTTTCCAGGGGTGACTCCACCCTGAGGCCCCTCCGTTTATTTTGCAAGCCCCAGCCCAGCATGATGAGACCTTGAAGGCTCAAACTGACCCACTTCTTGTGTCCCCATGTCCTCTCCAATCCCTCACTCCCGCGTGCTGCGGGTGCAGATCAATCTGGAACCCTGGAGGCACTTGACTAACTTGAATAACCCAAGGTTGTTTATGTCTGACTAGGTTTCTAACCAGAAATCCTGCCTCCTTCCTCAGACCAATCTTGGGTTTCTCCAGAGCCCTAACGCTGACCTTTCCCAACTGGTATTCCTTTCACCACCCAAGCTGGGGCGGGGGCGGGGGGGGGGGGGTGAGGACCCGGAGCCAGTGCTGCCAGGACAAGCAGGAACAGACCTGGTGGAGCTAAGGTTTTTTCCTCCACCCGAGGTGGTCTCAAGGCGGGTGGGAAAGCATTTCTCCTCTCTGCCCACCCTGCCACAAAGGCAGGTACCCCCTGCGCTTCTGAGGGCCAAGCCTTCCTGCTCTCTCTTCCATCTCAAGGCCTGGAGCTCCTTGGAGAAAGGCCTGAGCCAAATGCCTTAGCTAGCCACTTTGTTACAATCCAAAACCTTAACAATAGCTGACGGCGGGGAGCCGGGAGGGAGCTAGCACAGGAACGCTGTGAGCTGGCCCCGGGGGGAGGGAGATGGAGGAGATAGCTGGGCTGCGGGTTAAGTCATTTATTGATTTTATTTCTAAAACCCACATAGCGCCACTTTGCCTCTTCCAGAGCTTCAAAGAGCTAATTAACCGCCCAATGAGCCCACTAGGGAAACCGAGCTTGTGGGGGAAGCAATGAGGTGAAGCCAAGGTCAAAGAGGGTTGCTAGGCCCCAGGCCCTGCCCCCATTCTGTCAGTTAAGGACAGAGAAAAGATCATTCTTTTAGTCAAGTGAAGTTTCGGTCTTGGTTAGGGAAACCCACTGCACTTGCCTTGCTTCCGAGGCTCTGTTAACCCTATCGGCCTATAGCCAAGTAGTACAGACATCCCATCCCAGACAGGGGGCCCACACAAACCCGCTTCTGCTCCAAAGAGCAGTGCTCAGACCCAACTTGAAAGGAGAGGCATCCCCACTGGCAGGTGCTGGGGGCAGCAGGGGCGTGCTGTCCCTTAACCTCCCCGAAGGAAGGCAAGGCAGCGGGGAAGGGCAGGCACGTAGGCACGGGGCGGCACGGCAACAGCCGGGCAAGGACCTGACCTCATGGAGCCCTGACGTGGATTTTTCGGGTGCCACAACCAGCACGGCCCGCTGCCCCAGCCGTGAAAGAAGAAAACCACCTGAGACCCGCCGCGAAGAAGTGCTTACAAAGCACAAGGCAGGGCACTTTTTGTTTTGCCCCCAGCCATCCCCAAAGCCTGCAGTGCTGGCAGGCTTCAAGTCACCAGCGGAGAAAGAAAAAGCCACTTGGCGGTTTTAATTTTAGCTGCTCTGTGCCTCGCAGGCAGGATTAGTTGGCTTGACCTTTAGTGCCGACGCCTCCCTAGGCCCAGGGCCTTCCATCAGGTGGTAGCTTCCAGGCAGAGATCGCAACCAGAGCTCAGCAAATGTCGGGGTCCAAGCCCCAGGGAAAGGCCTTCAGAATAACAGGGACCAGGGGATTGAGGGGTGATGGGGGTGGGTGGTGGTGGTTAAGTACCTGGTTCTCAGCTGTGAACCAGTAAACAAAGGGGAGATGGTGGGACCACCCACATACTCAGCTTCCACCAGCAAAGCCACACACAGGGACGCAGGCGGGAGGCTCCCTAATGAAGGTCCCAGGGGTTCCCCAGAGAGAACGGGATGGCTGGGGCCAGGTGCTGAATGTGGGCAGGTGAGGTAACTTTGGAGCTGCTGCTAAGCACATGGGGGTTTGATGAGAAAAGAAAAATGAAGAAACAGACCCAGAAAACCACACTGCTCTTTTATTCAACGGAACATCCCCCTTTTAACGCAGTGTTGAATCATACACCGAAAAAAAAGCCCAGAGAAATTTCTGCAGATAAACCAGTGAAGAGAACGCGCATTATACATTATTGTCAACATAATCACTCCATGAAGAGGGAAAGGGAGAAAAAAGTAGAACGAAAAACAGGGGCTTAAACCCCTAGACACTGCAAAACATTCAGACGTTTGGGATTAAAATAAAATTTGAAAGGAAACCTTCCAGGAAGGAGAGGAACAAATGGAATCTGAGGCAGCTCAGGTGCTCAGGGAGCAAGGAAAGGACTCTCCAGGGTGGCAGACGAGACCAAGGTAGCTTGGGTGGCCCCACCTACCACTGGCAGGGGTGCCAGGATGGGTGTTGGCCCGGAACCTGGAAATTAACCCACTACTCTACTAAGGTGACAAAAACAAAATGTCACACTACAAAAAACAAACAAAAAAACTGGGGTGGTCATGGCAACCTTGAAAATCTTAGAACCAAAAGGAACCTCCCCTTTCAAATAGCCTGACGTTAATGGCCAAAGCTTGCACCTAAAACCATTTGCTCCCTCCTCTCCTTGGGAAGAGAAGAACAAGGAATGGAGAAAAAGGAAAGGAGTCTAATTGCAGCAGAAGATCGGGGAAGAGCATCTCCTTGGACGGAGTCTGAAGAAAGGAAGAGATACGGAAATAACAAAGGAAAAAGAAAAAATTAATAAAAATTTCACGATATGGAGCCAGCGTGTTCCGATTCCGTCCACAAAAATAACTCAGGCTGCTTTGCCGAACCATCCTGTCCACCAGGGGCGCTGCTGAGGCTGTCTGCCTGGAAGGGTCACCAATGGGCGCGGAAAGTCCTCACTCTCATGGCTCGGGCCATCGCCGCCGCGGGGAGGGATCCTGGCGGCCCGGTTTGGGGAGAGGCAAAGGGAGTTGGGTGAGGAGAGAAAGAAGACAAAGAAGACACTCGATGCTACGGGGCGCCAGGAGAGCCCAAGCTGGCGCCCCTACTACCACCTGCCCGTTCCCAAGCGAGTCCTCAGTCGCTTGGCCCAGCCCGGTGCGTGCACACACACACATGCGTGCACACAAATCACATGCGTGCATCCCAATGTCTGGCTCCATATGGTGAGGTTCGGCGTGTGTTTAAACGAGACCAATTCTCTCTCTATATAATATATATTTTCTTAAAAAAACCGAGTCTAGTTCTGTGGTGGAGGCGGTGGGGGAGCTGGAGGCATCCCGAAGGGCGGCATGCCCGCCACCCCCATGCCCATCATGGTGACAAAGTTAGAAGGGTCCATGGGAGGCGGAGGAGGAGGGGGCGGGGCATACATCATGCCGGCGGAACCAGGCGGCGGAGGCGGCGGAGGGGGAGGGGCCCCGGGCGGCAGAGGCGGCTGGACCCCGGGGGGCAGGGGCACCATAGTGGGGTTGCCTTGCATCTGAGGGGCTCCTGGAGAAGCTGCGGCAGCCGCCTGCTGCTGTTGCCATGGCGGGATGGACCCTGTGCCAGCGCTCGTGGTGGTAGTCGTCGTATCTGGGGTGGTAAAGAAGCCCAAGGTCACACGCGCGGGGGCACACCGCGGCTCTCTGCGGCTGCTGCCTTGGGATGGGGGGGCGAGGGGCGCCTGCTCCTTGCTTGGCATGCGGTACGGTGGTGGGGGGCGGGCGGGCGGGGCTGTCCTGGTGATGGGGAGTGGAGGGGTGGGCAGGACTACCCTGGGGTCAGCCTCGAGGTCTCTGGGCTTAGCAGAGCAAGCCCTTTGTCACCAGTGCCCCTGGAAGGGCTGAGGAGAAGGTACCAGACACAAGAACCGGCTCTGACATCCCTCCGCCCATCCGCCGCCACCACCGAACGGCACATTCAACCTCAAGGTCACAGCTACTCTCCCCACAGCCCGGTCCCATCCTTGCCGTCTCTCAGGCCCCAAT
This sequence comes from Neomonachus schauinslandi, assembly GCF_002201575.2. Taxonomy (NCBI): domain Eukaryota; kingdom Metazoa; phylum Chordata; class Mammalia; order Carnivora; family Phocidae; genus Neomonachus; species Neomonachus schauinslandi. The sequence continues at coordinate 7,602,566 of NC_058413.1, read as the reverse complement.
CACGTCCCTTGCGCAGCATGCAAGCACCCTCCCCACCCCGGCCTTACACACAGGCTCGGGCCAGCCAGCAGCCGGCAGCTCACACAGCCCAGCCAGTGAGAGCCTGGATTTCTGGCACCCTACCTATGATGGCAGGTTCCCTCCAGGTCCCCCAAAACCGCTCCCCAGACACAACCACGCCAAACATCAGCTCTCTTCCCCAAGACTCCCAGGGGCCATGAGGCCCTTTCTGCCTGCACCCCCAGCAGAGAGCAGCGTCTCCTCCCTGGGTGTCTGCCTGCCTCTGTGAGCCGTGAGCTTCTCCTGCTCCTCTCAGCCCTACCTCCCCATCCCACCCACCCCCACAAGCCCAAAATAGTCCACTCACTTTGCTGCCATGGCAAGGGGGTACTGGAAGCCATACTGCTGCTGGGCGGAGGGGGTGGCGGAGGCTGCTGCTGCTGCTGCTGCCATGGGGGAAGAGGGCCAGAGGGAGGGGGCGGGGGCTGCCCACTGGGCGGCGGCGGCGGCGGCGGCATCATGCCCATAGGCGGCGGCGGCATCATACCTGCAGGGAGGCGGAGGCGAGGGTGAGGCCTCGGGGGAGGAGAGGGACTCGGGACGGAGACCCCACTCCCAGGCCCAGGGCATACCCCAGAGTGAGCAGATGACAGGCCGCATTACCTTTTCCTTGATGCAGGCGATAGACCCCAGAGCCCACAGGCGTACTTCCCAGGTACTGATCTTGATGGAAGGAAAGAGCAGGGACTTAGCAGGACATTTGAACTGGCCAGGGAAGATGCCCCCACCAACAGCTTATTTGGTTCACGCAGCTTGCAACCACTACCCTTGTAAGAACCGTTCTGGAACCTTGCCTTGAAGACGTAAGTCTGTGTCTACCCCACACACAAACCACTTCCTAAACCAGGATAAAGTCTTGCTCCTTCTGGAGCCCCAGCCTTGGCAGGAGACCCGATGCAATACCCAGCCACTTTGAGAGCTGCTTCCGGTTCGCAGCAACCTGACGTCACCCTTGCTTATCCCAAAGCCCCAAGGTTTCTGGTCTGACACTTACTTACCCATTGGAGGAGGGCCATGATGCCCAGGTGGGTGGGGGCCCTGGTTCATCGGTGGTGGTGGCGGCTGCATCCAAGGGGGTGGGGGTCCGTTAGGGTTGTGCTGCATGGGATGTCCACCATGCCCACCTGTCAGGCTGGGTAATGGGTGTGGGAAGCTGTGGGGGCCACCTCCAGGCCCACCAGGACCACCTCCGTGCATGCCATGGTAGGGCCGACTCTCTGAAGGGCCAGAATTCATCCAGGGTGGGCGGCTCTGGGTGGTGGACATGAGAGACTACGTGAGAGCATTTCCCGCCAACGTCCCTGCCTGCTCCCCCTGGTGGCAACACTGTTCTTTCGGCTATGCCAAGAGGACCAGAAAACACACAAGGACAGGATCTTCCTAAAGTGAAAGATCCCCGAACATCCTGACACCCGGAAGAACAATGTTGCCAGCCATGTCTGTCACTGCACTCTACCCAAAGCACCTGGCCACAGCCCTCAGTCTCTGAGGAAGAGAATGGGGGCGGCCAGACCACAAGCAGCAGCCCCTGAAACTCACCGGTGGAGGTGGGTTGTTGGCAGGAGCAGCAGGCCGAGGTGCACTGGCCAGGGGCGTGGTGGCGGGCCCCGAGGTGGAGCCCACAGATGCCGGCACTGGCGCTTCGCCCAGTTCAGCCATGAGAGACAAATATTCCTTATCCATCCGTGCTTTATCCTGAGCTGACTGGGGGTCACCAGGCCTGAAGGCAGGATAAGAAACACAGAAAAAGAAAAAAAGAGAGAAGAGGAAAAAAACTCATTAACAAGGAAAGTTCTATCCTGTAGAAGAACTAACATAGAGTTCTTTGAAGAATTCAATCATCCTTTCTAACCGTTCCTCAAAATAGTCTCATCAAGTCCTCAGTTCTGCGCCCAGCTCTGCATCTGGGAGACCACGCGGATTTCTGCCACAACAGAAAAGATCGAGAGCACCCAGCCAGCCCCACGAGCTAGGAAAGCACAGGCTCTTCCGAAGAGCAAACCTTCATCAAATCCTACATTCCCAGTTTGAGGGAAGGAAGGTCTATGCAGGACTAGAGCACCTGCCAGGTTTTCCAAAGGAGAACAAAGTAGAAAAATGTTGCTATCAAGTGCTGGTTCAAAACTGGCCAAAAATCCAATGGCTTCTGAAACCGATCCTAAGCAGCAAAAGGTAGTTAATACTGAGCCACAGTGGAAACATTTACACTCAGGATGGAAATTTCTAGTTTTCCTGAATTCAAGATGAGCCACAAAACACAGGTGTTCGCACAAGCTGCTTCTCATCATCCTGGGCTTTAACATCACACCATTACAGACCACATTCACAGAAAGGAAGCTTCTCTAGAGCCCAAAGGTTAACAGCAACCAACCAACATGCTCAAGCAATGTCTTGAACGCCACGGCTACAAAGAAGCCATAATCCCAGGCCCTCACCTTTGGAATTTGCAATCGGAAGCGATGTGTCCAGCCCCACCACACTTGGTACACACTGTGGTATTGGTAATGCTGCGTGTCTCTGAGCTCTGCCAGGGTCTTAAGATCCTGTTGAGGAAAAAGGGGGAAAAAAAGAGTCATGTCAGGGGCTACGGCCAAGCTTCCTACTTCCACAGGTTCTTCAGGTTTGTACACTCTCTCCACTCTAAACCGATCACACACCTGTTATCATCTTCCCGAAGGGTCCCATTCAAGCGAGCCAACTCCCGAAGCTGCATCTTCCGTAGATCATTCTGGTCCTCAGGGGTCTCAATACCCTGCTTCAAGATGTTTCTTATCTAGTGGAGATGCAAGGGGCACAATTACATAAAGCGCTGGGGCCACCACTAGATTTCTAGCAAGAGGCTTCCTTTCTGGCTGCCTCACCTGTTCCACAGCTTTCTTCACATTCTCCATGGTGTTGGCAGTAACTAGGGCATGAAGTGGCTCATCTTCTCCAGGGAGCATCTGGCCATCTTTGCGGCCAACTTTCCCTTCTTTAACAGACCCTTTCCCCCGGATCATAATCTTGGCATTACACTCCTTCTCTATGTTCTTCAAGGTGTTCCCTCTATCAGGGGCAGAAAAAGTTGAATTGTTAGATTTGACAGGCAAGTTCCCATGCCAGAGGGGACAGAGTGGGCGGATCACACCGGCAGGAAACCATGAGTGCAGAGTTGGATTTTCCCACCAAGAGCTCCATGATCTCTTTTAAGTTAAAGGCAGCCACACCAAATCTGTAAGATTTGAGTTCTCTGCAGTAAAATGGGGTTGAAGAGATTTTCTCACAGCAAAGTGTGAACTCCACCAAAAACAGAAAGGGAAGCCATCAATGGCACCCAGCTGGGCCTAAGACCGATACAGCTCACAGTTTCTTAACAATCATGTATCCCACAGGGTAGCAGTTACTCACCTGGGCCCAATCAGCAGCCCCACAAAGTTGATTTCTGGATACTCGTCTTGTGGAATCATTACTTTATCGCTCACCCGTGTTGCTGGAGGTCTAAAAAAGAAAAGACTCATAGACTCTGCATGTTTCTGAGAGAGAACACGACCCACAGCTTTTAGAACTAACCTTGCTACCATGTATTAACTATACATGATTTGAAGACAAGTGGTGTGACGTTAGTACCAAAATAGTTCCACCAGATCACACGTGATCTGTACATGTCCTTGGCCTGGACAACCTAGCCCCTCTGCTTACTTGTAATCTGCAGGTGGCTTGAAATCAGGGTTGAGGGCAACCATCTCTGTGATGAGGTTATGCCGCTCCTCTTCAAGCTTTTTGCGGGTGCGGAACTCGCGGGTGTTAAGCCGCTTCCCCTCGCTATTGTAGATGGGCTCAGGGGAAGGGGACCTGTGGGAAACAGATCACTGTTACTACTCTGCCTTCACTCTTCTCATCCCACATGGGCTAAAATTAGTCTTCCCCAGCCCCTCTGCCTCTCAGACCCTAACACAACACTCTTCGGAGGAACCGACCGTAACGTGTGCTACTCAAGATCGTGTGGAATGGGGAGATGAAAGCTGGCTTAGCATTAGGGGGACTGGGGTGTGTGTGAGAAAGAAAAAAAAGGTCTTGCTTCTAAATGTTGAGAAGAAAAAAGTCTGTCCTTCTGGGGGAAAATCTTTGGACTGTAAATGGCAAGGACAGTATCATCCTCTGGAGTCTTCTTGCCAAATATGGATTTTTCATTTTAAAAAATTGTACATTATTACAACTTTATGAACCACGGAAACCCAAAAGTTTAGGTAAAATGTGAACTCTTGCAGAGCTCGTGCCCTATCAGGAAGAGTGTCTGCACCCCTGTCACATAGGAAGTATGAGCTCTTTAACCCAATGCAACTGGGACTCAAGGCTGCTGCAGCTACTTGGCCCCACAATGGAGAGAGATGGTTCAAGGCTTCGTCTCTGCTTTTCCTTCAATGGCCTGGCTGGCTGTGTCCAAGGCCCAGGAGTCAACCTGTTTTCTGGCTGTTCGAGGTTGGGGAGTCTGGGTAGAGAAAAACGTTAACGTGCTAAAGCAGCTTCTGCTAGAGGCTGCAAATGCAGATTTGGTCAAGTACTTGTCTAGGGTCTGGACCTGCAAACGGCAAGGGGAAAACCTAGGATTCTCCACCAGAGTTTACAAGTCCAGAAAGCAGATTTTCTCTCTCTCATTTTTTTAAGGAGTAAAATGCTGTTGCTACAAGTAAAAAATAGTAATGATAAAATGGTCAGTTTACCACAGCTGGATTTTGCGGTAATAAAAAAGAGAAGTTACACTCCTAGAATTCTGAGTTGAGATTACAAAAAGGACCATAGCTTGATATTCTGAATGAAAATTTAGTAGCAGCTGCAAGAAGGGAAGAGACCATGTGGATCAGGTTATTAAAAAAACATCCTGAAAGTAGTCAAGACTCCTATACCCTTGGTTTAGTTGAGAGAACCTTGCCTAGTTGGAGAGCAAGGACTGAACTCGGCTGCTCCCACTGTCTTCAGCCTAAAGGGAACCATGTCATACCACGTTACACACACGATGGAATAAAAGGTCAGGTTTGTTCATGGCTAATGACGGCTAAATGACACCTCCGTTTCTAGCATTTATATAAACTGTTAACACAATCCAATAATAATGAACAAAAGCAAATACACCCCAGCTCATCAGACTATTATCTTATACATTTAAGTCTACAAGAGATTTTTAAAACATTTTTAACTGTGCAACTTAAGCAACATCAAAATAGCATAGTGGCTTAATATTGAGAATACACCTTCTTAGGAAATAACCTCAGTAAGGTAAGAAACTCATGCAGTTCCCTCCAACCTGGGCTCAAAAGCAAAACCAGTCAGGCATTAGGCCCTCTTTCAAACTGAATACAAGGGAGAAAAAAACTGCTCTGGTTTTATTTCTAATGTGCTTGACGTTTCTAATTCCCACCCCGTAGCTGTCTAGAATTAGGCATTTCTGGCTAATCAACAGAACAAGGTTTACCAGTACCAGATTGGTCATTTAAAAGCCTCACAACAGTTTAATCTCTTCCCAAATTGTGGATGTGAAAAGGCAAAAGCTAATATTCTAGAGGTTATATTGGCCCAATTTCTTCACTTCAAAGAGGCATCATATAGATCAACTAAACTCTAATCCCATTTCTCCAGGAAGCAAAGGTTAAAAATTCAACCTTTTGAGGAATTGCCTGGTAACCTGTTAGACGTATTATTAAAGGGAAAAAGGCCAAAAAAGCACTCAACAGTTGTGGTCTACAACCTACAATGCAAATCTTTAAAAAAAAAAAAAAAAAAAAAAAAAATATATATATATATATATAGAACACAACACAACCCTCCAACCAAAATCTATAGGTAAAAAAATAATAAATTTCATTAAGTAAAATTAAAGAGCCCAAATGGAGAGATTAAGTTAATTTGTTCCCTGGCAAAGGGCAGCAGAAAGATGCATAAGTGAGTGGCTTCTAAAATCACTACATCATCTTCCTGATTTAACAAGCCATTAATCGGGTAATAAAAGCTAAAAACACTACTTTTTAAAGTGAAGTGTTTTCAACTATGCCGCATGCACTAAGAACAATTTCACGGAGAGGGAGGCATATTGCCCTTCTATTAAATGGACCAGATTTAGCTGTTCGAAGTTCAACCAGCCAATAAAATTCCTGGTTAAAAAGTTAATTTCCCTCAGACTTCTTACTTTTCAAAGGTGAGAGAAATTGTAAACTGAAAGAACGTGACTACAGATGTTTGAAGACCACACTCTTAAAAAATAAAGGTGATTTAGGGTTGGTTGCTAGCCTTCCCAAAACAGGCGAGAATATTCTGGACCCTCCCAATACCCCCAGGCAATGGCCAAGGCGGAAAATTCACTGGCAGTGAAGGAAGCTGGTTAGAAATCTCATCTATTTTAAAACCATCTCAAAACCATGAGCAGGAAGACTGCAGCAATGAGCTAACCAGACTGAGCTTCTGGTCTGCTCAAATTCAGTGATGCTCAAAAATATTCTTAATCCCTGCACCATGTACCTGTGAGAAAGGCTCTACACCCTCGGCTTTCAACCAAAGCAGTTACTGAAAAGGCTGGTTAACGGGCCACCTCACTGTCCCTACGGGTGGGTAAATCAGGTTAAAATCTAGGTGCTTACCAATTGGAAACCAGATGTCCATTTTCCTGTAACTTTTTATTCTGCTAGTAATTAAATTTCATTCCAATTTTCTAACTGACGACTGACCATATAGATTGCTAATTAAACCCTAGGCCCCAGAATGGTCAAAGTATTATCACAGTCGTCTTACTAGGATTTCATTGAACTGACACAATATGTTGCCACCAGTAAAACGTATTGAGAAAAAGGTAAAAGCGTTACTGTCAGCTGGTTAAAACTGTTTCCCAACCTGTCCTCAGGGTTAGGGGGGATGCCCAGGTCTCCTGTGCGCAGTTTACGAGTCAGGTCTTCTATCTGCAGTTGCACTGGAAGAAACCAGGTTAGGAAAGAAAAAAAAAGGATGGAAAAAAGACAATGTTACCAAAAAACATCTCAAATCTCAACAACAAGCATGAAGAACTCGGAGACTTTGAAAGGGACGACTGATCAGTGAACACATTGAGGCAAAAACCCCCAGCCACCTATCGGCAGGAGTCCATTTACATCTATAGGTATTTTTCACTTCAAAATGGTTAACACTTAAGGAAGCAAACAGTTTGTTGGAAGAGGGGTTAGCAGTATACACTGTTCACTAAGGCTAACATCAAAGCAATTATTAGGTGTTTCACCTCTCCCTCCCCTCCAAGGCTTGCTATACAATTGGCACCCAGAACAAACCATGTTATGTTATCACCAATACCCTGTTCCCGAACAAATTACTTCGAGGGCAAGACTCTTGAGAGTTTATTTTTCTTCATTAAATATTAAGCATAGCCCAAAATGAAATCCAATTAACATGGGACAAGGAAAAATACCAGTTGAGCAAAGATCATTTTCATTGATACCAGGTTCAAAATTCCTTGAACATGTAAGACATTTAATAACCAATTCAACACCTCATAAAAAGCCTATTATACATACTCTTTCTGTACAACCAGATCCGTACTAATAAGGATCTCCCAATACCTGTTGCTTTTATTCGAGTCTTAGGTAACAATCCATATACCTTAATAAACCAGTAACCGTGAGACGTTAAGAAGTCTGTTCTCAGACTTGCTCCTCACGAGGGGAGTAAAAGTAGGGGATGTAGAAAATAGAAAGTGTGGGTCAAGGAGAATGTGTGGCCCTCAGACCTTGACAAAATGAGGCTGTACATAAAAAAGAGAGGAAGGTTTCACAGAAGTTCAATGACTCCAGGGAAATGTTACCCGGGTGAATTCTCAAGATAATGGCAACTGTAGAGCCAGATCATGGTCTTCAGCGTGCTGAAGAACCACCTGTTTCTTACCTTTGCAGCATCTGAAAGTTCTGAGCAGGCATCTCTAATAAGGGCAAGTCTTAGCGGGTTGGGTTAAAGTCGAGCTGGCTCCAAAACAGGATTAATACATGTCTAACCCAAGATACCCTTCTACTTTTAAATACACCCCACAGGGCTATACCACATACCCGTTCCAACTCCAAAGAACTGAAAACCCACATTCATATCAAGAGAAGATATTGAGGGCATTGTACAAAGCAGTGTGTACCCTGAGAGACAGAAGATGAATTAAGATACATAGATCCCTAAGCTCTTCTACGCCAGAAAATTTCTGACTTGACAGTCAAGTATTTAGCTCAAGAACTCAAGGTGAAAGTCAACTTCATGGAGGCAGGCAGCCCTCCTAACTGAACTGCAGGGGTGTGGGGTCTGACCTGAGGAAAACTGGCACTTAAATCAAAAGTTTGTGATCTTTCTTGGAGCTGAGATCTACATTGGCCTCTGCTTTGGCTCTATCCACTTTTGATTAGAGCTATAAATACCCTCAGGGCTCAGTGCATTAACTCCCTGCACAGGAAGAGAACTGGAGATGTAGAGAATAAGTCTATTTTCCCCCCCTTTCTAAGTCTGCTTGTGTCCTTGGAATGTCATTCCACTAAGGACATTTCCACAAGGTTGTAAAGACCCAGGCCGATCTAATGAGACAAGCGGGTGGGTGGAAGTAAATTGGAACAGTGGGGAAAGAAGAAATATTAGTACCGTGAAAACAAGGTAACAATTCCAACACCTCAAAACTCTCAGCAGTTAAAAAACGTAAGATATAATGATCCTCAAGAATAACACATGCCAGCCCTGAAGCTTTTGATCTGTGAAGGATACAGCCTCAGAGGCCTAGGCGGCCTTTGCCCTAATTTACTCCAAAGGGGATGTTTATTTGGTTAGTAGGAAATGTTCATCAAGTGAACTTTTTGGAGACAGCTGCAGATACATGAATAAAGGTAAAACTCGCATTAAAAACCTTATATTTAAAAAGAGGTAATTTTGAGGTTAACTTCATTTACACTGTGGACAATTATTGTTACTTCTTGAAATTTCCCAACAGGTAAGATCTTTGATCCTACCACCTCATTCCATATCCAAGTAGTACCCCTTTCCCAGCAGAGTTCTTTGATAGTAAATAGTAAAAGAGCCCTCGTTTTAAGACAGCTCTCCAAAGACCAAACCAGAAAAGATGCTGAAGGAAAGGTTAAATTCAACAAAATGGTAAAAAGGGGTGCACTGTTCAACACTTTCAGGACCACTCTTTGATTAAACTGAGTTTTTCTTTTCAGAAAGTACCTATAAAAATAAAAGACATTTGAAGGGGAGGGAGGAATATGAAATGGTGAAAGGCCATGCTGTGAAAAAGGTACTTAGTTTATAATACCTGCAGTGTTCTCCACTGGGGCCGTGTCCAGAGAGGCAGAAGACACTCACCTCACCAACTGGCAATGAACAGCAGCTGAAAAGGGTGGGGTGGGGTGCTGGACTGGGGACTACCCTCACTCCTAAGTGGGTCCCTCTACCTTCCTGGCACTCATGGAGAACACTGCTGTTACGAACAGACCAAAACAAGGAGCTTCAAATGCAGGACTTACAGAGTAAAAACTGATGGGTTATGTCAAAGTCATGAAAGTACACCTGACCATACCTCATCTCAAAAGAACAAGACTTTAAGGTCTCAAACTTATGACACATAAAATGTTGCTCAGAATAAATCATATCAATCTGACAACGTATTTGGATGCAGAACGTGTATTTACCTATATAAGCTCTTTCTTGTTCCCGAGTAAGTCCAGGGGGGATGACTGTAGGCATTCCCGGAATCACCGTCTTCTGTTCCATTGTATCTTGGTTCCAGCGGCTCCTCTTCCGCTTCTTACTTGGAAAGTCTGAAGGCAGATAAAGTCCATCAAATGCAAATATAAACCAGCAAACTAATTACCAACAGGCAGTTCAGGATACTTATGATACTAGACACAACCTCGGCAAACTGGGAAACTGAGAACTTGACCTAAAATATATATAGCAAAAAAATGAACACAAACCCGAGAATTCAGAGACACATGGCCACCACAAGGGTACCTAGCTCTGGATCCGAAAAAGTAACATTTCACATTTATAATACGTATCCAGAAAAACTGTGAAGTATGTAAACAAGCAAACCCATCTTTCAGATATGTGACAACAACCATGAATGTTTTAAAAGCCCCAGGGGAGACAAGGTATACTGAATAATCATACCTTGGTAAAGCAAGATTGGGGAAACTGCTGATTCTTCTCACCTCCACTCCCCACCAATCACCTTTCTAAATGGGCCGAACACAACCAAACCTATGATTTACTAAGTGAAAAAGCCCACTTCTTCAACAAGATCACTTTTTTCCTTCAGAAATTTAGCCAAGATAAGGATTCCATTTTCCCGGCCAACTAGATACTTAACATCTGAACTCCTAGAGGACGTATCAAAGTCCGACAAAAAAAAAAAAAAAAAAAGCTATACAACAGCAGCCAAATCCTCCTCCTCTGATACAGAGGCATAAACTCCATACACATTGGTACACACAAGTCAGTTCTACTTCCCACGGGGAAACCCCAACAACTAAGAGGAGGCATATCTGACTTCTCTTAAGATAAATGGAAATTAGGAAAAAACTTCTTCCCCCGAAAAGTGCATCAGACCCAATCACACTCTAAGGTTTTTCGACCTCTTTCTTTCACTGTAGTGAAAACCCTGCCCTACTATAGAAATAAAAGCTACTCTTGCTACTTTTCTGCCTTTTGGACTTCTCTAGAACCAGGAAGGAGGTGCTCCACATTACCAGTTGACCATTTCACGCCCTCCTGACATGCACACCCACCACTCCGTCCACCAAATCAACCTACTCGACACCGCTCTCCTATACCAGAGTCTAGAATACAACACAGACCCCCCCCCCACCAGATTATAGTCGGGCCACAAAGCCCGGCCGCCACACTGCGCCTGCGCACAGCAACCCTCCGCTCTCCAACCCCCACCCCTTCCAGCGCGCGTGCGCACTCGGGGCCCGAGAACCGGGCCGCGCGCCCCGTGGCGCCTCCGCCCGGGGCCTCCCCGTGCGCGCGCGCGCCCCTGCCGCGTGCAGCCGCCGTCGCCGCCGCCGCGCGCCCCTCAGGC
>NC_058413.1:7579690-7591044 GCF_002201575.2 Neomonachus schauinslandi | reverse complement strand
CGGAGGCGGCGGCTGCTGGGGAGGCGGGGGCGGCGGCGGTGGCGGCGGCGGCAGCGCCGCGAAGGGGAAGGCCGCGGTCAGGGCCCCCACCGAGCCCACGGGCGGGGGCGGCGGCGGCCCGGGCACCAGCAGCCCCGCCCCAGGCCCGGGAGCAGGCGGTGGCCCCGGCTCGAAGCCCCCTTTGGGCCCGGAAAGGGGGGGGAGGCCGGGGGGGCCCAGCTTACCCAGCGGCGTGGCGTTCGCTCCGGTCGCCATGGCGCCCCCGGGGACCGGCACCGGCGGCTCCTTTTAGGCGGCGGTGGCGGCTTCTTCTTCGCGAACCTTCCGGGGGGAGGGGACCCGACTGCGCTGCCCCGGAGCCCGTCCTCTCACGCGGCGGGCGGCGGCGGCGCGAGACGCACAAAGAGGGAGGAGAGAGGGTGCCGCGGGGGCGGGCCGGGGGCGACGGGTTCGAGGCCTGGATTGGGCCGAGCCGAGGCAAGGGGGTTGGAATCGGCGGCCTCCAATTGGTGGAACCTTAGCCCTCCTCGATGCACGCTGGGATTGGCCGGACCGTTAGGCCAGGCGAAGAAATGGCGGCCGAGCCTAGCGAGCTGGGAGGTGTCGCAGCGCGCACTTCATTTGTTACTGCGCGAACTGAGCTCGGAGTCCAGAAAGGAGGGGATAGGGTGGGGCAAACTCTGTGACGTAGGGGCAAAGGGCTTTCTCATTGGTTGAAGTTGGTTGAGTCAATCATTCTCTGTTGCGTCGTAGTGTCATGGGATTGGCTGTCGCTTGTTCGATTCTTTTTCTACTCCCCTCCCACGGGGAGCAGTTTCGCTGGGATTAAGCGAGAGGTCGCGGCTGTACCCCGGTTGAACGAGATTTACCGCCGGGGGAGGAGTGGAGCAGGAGCGCGCATGCGTAGACGAGGCAAAGCTACCTCTCCGCTCTTAGCTTCATGGTCGACCCCGGGGTCCGGCGCGGAAGCCCTAAGTGACGTAAATTCTCGATTCCCATGGTAACCCGGAACCGAGGGACGGGGGAGGGGCCGGCGCGCGCCCGTAAGCCGGATTCGTTGACTCGCCGCAGGTAAAAAGGGACTTCCTGTTTTTCTTAAAAGAAAAAGTTATAAAATAGTCTTTTTGAAGGATCAAAGCAATATTTGGGCCTATGGAAGAACACCTAATTTTAGGCGGAAAACAATATAAAGTCAATTCCAAAATTAATTTACAAGTACATTGCATTTCCATTAGAATCTCAACTGGGTTGGGGGTTGATTACATCATCTTAAAATATAATTTTGAAAGTAGTGGGGAAACTTGTAAACGAGGTTGAAGAGGAACTTGCTTTTCAGACAATAGGAACAGCACACAAGACAGGATAATGAAAGTGATTTTGTTGTAGGAAAGACAGATTAGTGCTACAGAATAGAGACTGGAAATAGATTCCCCATATGTAAGTAGATTCAGTAAAGAAAAAATTTAGCTAACAGATGGTGTAGGGTCCTAAATTAAACAATAAAACAGACCCAGAATACAATATAGGCGAGTGTCACGGTCATCTAAAGGTAGAGACTTTTAGGGAAACAAAAACTCAGACCAATGAAAGATATACTTGATCACCAAAGAAATTAAAACTGATGAAAGTCAACAGACAGTAACACATTAGGAAGATATACTTGCCATACATGATAGCTAATATGCAAAGAAGTCTTAAAAACTAATTATAAAATAAGACAAAAACAATAGAAAATGAGCAAAGATTGTAATAGGCAAGTCTCAGAAGAGCAAATCCAAATAGCAAGAAAACATGAAAAGACAGCAGTACCCACCCTCCGCAGGAAAATGCAAATTAAGATGATAAGGAGGAATCCCTTTATATAACCATCAAAATAGCAAACAACCAATGTGCTAACACTACTGAGAATTTCTTTTTTGGAAAGCATTTTATTATCTATTAAAATTGTACCCCTTTCAAGAAAAATTAAAAATAAGCCCTTTCAATGTATCAGTCCCACTCCTGGGAATCTGCCCCAAAGCAAGGCGTGTGATTATATAATGTAATGTGTTCATGGTTTTCTACTGCATTTACTGCAGCACTGTCTGTAATAGTGAAAATCTGGAAACAAAGTGGGTTTCCTTTAATAAGTGAAGGGTTCAATAAACTGGAATCCCTAACCTATTTTAATAGGCAGACTTGAAAATCAGTTAATCCATACCAACTAATTTAGAGGGACGTCTGTGCTGTTACTAAATAAGAAAAGCAGAGATATATTACATGATCTTGTTTTTGTAAAACCCTATATATGTGTGCACGTGCCTGTCTGCATTTGATTACACGAGGATAGAGAAAGCTATAGAAGGGTATACACAGCATGTTATTAGTGAAGACATTGGACAGGAAAATAGGTTACCTGGAAATTGTTCCATACATTTCAAGAACTCAACGTATTTTTAAAATATGCTTCATGGGACACCTGGGTGGCTCAGTCGTTAAGCATCTGCCTTCGGCTCAGGTCATGGTCCCAGGGTCCTGGGATCGAGTCCCACATCAGGCTCCCTGCTCAGCGGGAAGCCTGCTTCTCCCTCTCCCACTCCCCCTGCTTGTGTTCCCTCTCTCGTTGTGTCTCTCTCTGTCAAATAAATAAATAAAATCTTAAAAAAAAAAAAATAAATAAATAAATAAAATGTGCTTTGTTCTTTTTAAACATTTATGACAATCCGGGGCGCCTGGGTGGCTCAGTTGTTGGGCATCTGCCTTCGGCTCAGGTCATGATCCCAGGGTCCGGGGATCGAGCCCCACATTGGGCTCCGTGCTCCGCAGGAAACCTGCTTCTCCCTCTCCCACTCCCCCTGCTTCTGTTCCCTCTCTCACTCTCTCAAATAAATAAATAAAAATCTTAAAAAAAAAATTTATGACAATCCCATTTTTTTAACATATAACTATAAACATAAAGAAATGCATTATAGGAAAACACCAAATTTATTTATTTTTTTTAAGATTTATTTATTTGAGAAAGAGTGAGCAGGGGCAGGAGCCTGGGTGGCTCAGTTGGTTAAGCGACTGCCTTCGGCTCAGGTCATGATCCTGGAGTCCCTGGATCGAGTCCCACATTGGGCTTCCTGCTCAGCGGGGGGGTCTGCTTCTCCCTCTGACCCTCCCGCTTCTCATGTGCTCTCTCTCATTCTCTCTCGCAAATAAATAAAATCTTAAAAAAAAAAAAAAGGGGGAGGAGCAGAGGGAGAGAGAGAATCCTGAAGCAGACTCTCCGCATAGTATGGAGCCTGACATAGCGATCCCAGGACCTTGGGATCATGACCTGAGCCGAAATCAAGAGTCGGATGCTTAACCGACTGCACCACCCCGGTGCCCCAGAAAAATCACCAAATTTCTAATGGTGGTGGGATCTCAGCTAATTTTTTACTTTTTTTCTTGTATTTCTGTATGTTCTATATTCTACTTTAATTTTCTTATACTGAGAAAGTATTATTTGTGTAATAAAAAAAGCTAATATGGACAAGAAAGGAAAAATATAAGCTGTTTATTTTTTTCTAAAGACTTTATTTATTTGACAGAGAGAGACACAGCGAGAGAGGGAACACAGCAGGGGGGGTGGGAGAGGGAGAAGCAGACCTCCCGCGGAGCAGGGAGCCCGATGCGCAGCTCGATCCCAGGACCCTGGGATCATGACCTGAGCCGAAGGCAGACGCTTAATGACTGAGCCACCCAGGCGCCCCAAAATATAAGCTGTTTAAATCATCTGTTTGAAAATGAGGGAAAGTTAATTTATTCAGTAAATACAAATTCTCTGGAGGAAGAGAGAAAAGAGTCATTAAATGTGCGAGCAGCTGTTGAGTGCAAGACAGTTTGGTGGATACCAGAGTAAATAAAACACAGTTCCTGCCTTCCAGAAAATCACAGTCTAATAAAGGAGAAAAACAAATGCACAAATGAAAAGGTACTATTTTTTTTTTAAGATTTTATTTATTTGACGCAGAGAGAGTGAGTGAGCACAAGCAGGGGGAGTGGCAGGCAGAGGCAGAGGGAGAAGCAGGCTCCCCACAGAGAAGGGGGAGCCCGATGTGGAACTCGATCCCAGGACTCTGGGATCATGACCCCAGCCAAAGGCAGTCGCTTAACCAACTGAGCCACCCAGGCGCCCCGAAAATGTACTATTTTTTTTAAGATTATTTTTTTAAGTAATCTCTACAACCCTCATGGGGCTCAAACCTACAACCCCAAGGTCAAGAGTCGCATGCTCTACTGGCTAAGCCAGCATTATAATGATGCTCCCCGGGCCGCCTGGGTGGCACAGTAGTTAAGTGTCTGCCTTGGGCTCAGGTCATGATCCCAGGGTCCTGGGATCGAGCCCTGCGTTGGGCTCCCCACTCAGCGGGGAGTCTGCTTCTCCCTCTGCCTGCCACTCTGCCTACTTGTGCTCTCTCTCTCTCTCTCTGTCAAATAAATAAAATATTTAAAAAAAAAAAAAAACTGTCCTTCCTTATTCATAACAGGCCCCTTTGGACCATACCAGACTTGAAGCTAACAGGTGACTCATTGCCATCTCTGAGAGCCCTGGGATAGCTTCAGGATGCTGGCTGATCAGAAAAACCACCCAACTTTCAGCCCCACTTCTGGGGAGGGGAAGGGGGCTGGAGATGGCATTCAATCACATGGCCAGTGATTTCATCAACCATGCCTGTGTAATAAAACCTCAATTTAAAACTCTGAACAGGGGGCGCCTGGGTGGCTCAGTCGTTAGGCGTCTGCCTTCGGCTCAGGTCATGATCCCAGGGTCCTGGGATCGAGCCCGCATTAGGCTCCCTGCTTGGCAGGAAGCCCGCTTCTCCCTCTCCCACTCCACTGCTTGTGTTCGTGCTCTCTCTGTCTCTCTGTCAAATAAATAAAATTTAAAAAAATAAAATAAAACTCTGAACAGGGGCGCCAGGGTGGCTCAGTTAAGCATCTGCCTTTAGCTCAGGTCATGATCTTAGGGTCCTGGGATCAAGCCCCACATTGGGCTCCCTACTCAGCGGAAGAGTCTGCTTCTCCCCTTCCCTCTGCCGCTTACCCCCACTCGTGCTCTCCCATTCAAATAAAAAAATAAAATCTTTTAAAAAAAATAAAACTGAGCAATGAGGTTTGAAGAGCTTCTGGGTTGGTAAACATACTGATGTAACAGGAGGTGGTACATACCCTGACTCCGCAGGGTCATAATAAGCTCTTGGGCTCAGGACCCTTCCACACCTTACTGCATTTCTCCATCTAGCTAGTCATTTGTGTTCTCTGTAATAAAACAGTAATAAATGTAGGGCTTTCCTGAGTTCTGTGTGTCCTCCCTGCAAAGATTTGAACCTGATGGGGGGTTGTGGGAACCCTGAATTTGCAACCAGGTTGGACAGAGGTGTGGGTAACCTGGAGACCCAGGACTTACGGCTGAACTCCTTAACCTGTGGGGTCTTCACCAACTCGGGGTAGTTCATGCCAGAATTGAATGAATTGTAGGACATCCGGTTGGTGTGAGAGAATTGCCACTGGAAAGTAAAAGGTACAAAGTTCCAGCCCTTCGTACTAACCTTTGATATTTTCGGTCTTTGAACTCTGTATCTTATAGTTCAGAAACCCCAGCCCTTGGTGAGATTGATTGGTAGTATCATGTAGCTAACTGACACCATAGAAGAGCAAGTCCATGGCTGTTTGCCTCTGTGTCCGCCCTTTGGAGAGCCCCACCTGCGATTCCATTACCTGAATTAGGAATAATATCTACCATGGAGTGAGGGATTCACTGTGCACTAAGAACTTTTCATAATTTTGTCTTTCCTGGAAAATGATGTTTCTTTACCACTTCCTATTATTAAAGGTAATTTGAACCGGGGGGAGATAGGTAGTGGAATTTGTGATTTAGGCACAGATTAGAAATAACAGCATAATAGGTACATGCAAATCACATATCTGATAAAGGACTTGTATCCAGACTCTCAAAACTCAATAAGAAGACAACCTTACTTCTTTAAAAGGAGCCAAAGATTTGAACAGACTCTTTTTTTTCTTCATTTTTTTAAGAAGACTTTATTTTTAAGTAATCTCTACACCCAACGTGGGGCTCAGACTCACAACCCTGAGATCAAGAGTCACATGCTCTGCCAACTGAGCCAGCCAGGGCCCCTGAACAGACTCCCTTCCAAAGAAGTCGTACAGATGGTAAATAAGCACAGGAAGAGATGCTCCACATCAGTCATGAATGAAATGCAAATGAAAACCACCATGAGATTCTACTACACATCTGTTAGAGGGGCTGAAACGAACCAAGACCGACCATACTGAGTGTTGCCGCGGAAGTGGAGAGGGTCGAACGCGCCTATCTTGCTGCTGGGAATGCAAAATGAAAATGGTACGGGCGCCTCAGTGGTTCCTGCTCTCTCTCTCTCTCTCTCTCTCTGTCAAATAAATACAATCTTTGGGAAAAAAAAAAGAGGCGCCTGGGTGGCTCTGTTGGTTAAGCGACTGCCTTCGGCTCAGGTCATGATCCTGGAGTCCCGGGATCGAGTCCCGCATCGGGCTCCCTGCTCAGCGGGGGGTCTGCTTCTCCCTCTGACCCTCCCCCCACTCATTCTCTCAATCTCTCTCAAATAAATAAAATCTTAAAAAAAAAAAAAAAGATCGGGACACCTGGGTGGGTCAGTCGTTAAGCGTCTGCCTTCGGCTCAGGTCATGATCCCGGGGTCCTGGGATCGAGCCCCGCATCGGGCTCCCTGCTCAGCGGGAAGCCTGCTTCTCCCTCTCCCACTCCCCCTGCTTGTGTTCCCTCTCTGGCTATCTCTCTCTCTGTCAGATAAATAAATAAAATCTTTAAAAAAAAAAAAAAAAGAAAAAGATGGGCGCCTGGGTGGCTCAGTTGGTTAAGCGACTGCCTTCGGCTCAGGTCGTGATCCTGGAGTCCCTGGATCGAGTCCCGCATCGGGCTCCCTGCTCAGCGGGGGGTCTGCTTCTCCCTCTGACCCTCCCCCCTCTCATGTGCTCTCTCTCGCTCTCTCTCAAATAAATAAATAAAATCTTAAAAAAAGAAAAAAAATGGTACAACCACTCTGGAACAGTTTCGCAGTTTCTTTTTTTCTTTTTTAAAGATTTTACCTATTTCACAGAGAGAGACGAGACACAAGGGGAGAGGGAACACAAGCACGGGGAGTGGGAGAGGGAGAAGCAGGCTTCCCGCTGAGCAGGAAGCCCGATGCGGGGCTCAATCCCAGGACCCCGGGATCATGACCTGAGCCGAAGGCAGACGCTTAACAACTGAGCCACCCAGGCGCCCCAGTTTCACAGGTTCTTAAAAAGTTCAACAACACTCACCACACGATCCAGGCCTTACACTCTGAGGTATTTATCCAAGAGAAATGAAAGTATATGTCCACACACAAGACACACATACGTGAATGTTCATAGCAGTTTTATTTGTAATAGTCCAAAACTGGAAATAGCCCAAATGTCCAACAGGTGACTAGCCAAACAAACTGTGGTACATCTATGAAATGGAATAGTACTTGGAAATGAAGAAGAACGGCTATGAACACATGCAACAACATGGGTGAATCTCAGATAATCTGCTCAGTGAAAGAGGCAGAGGAAAAAGAGCACACTGTACGATTCTATTTATGTAAGTTCTGAAAAATGCGAATTCTTCTATAGTGATGGAAAGCAGTTCAGTGGATACTATGAGGAGCAGGAGGGATGATTACAAAAGGGCAGGGGAAATGGCGTGGGTGTGGCTTCCCGGGTGTATACATGTGTCGTCATCAGATAGTACATTTTCAATACATGCAGCGTATTGGATGCCAATTTTCCTTCAATAAAGCTGTTTTTTTAAGATTTCACTTTTATTAAAAATTTATTTCCCTGAGAGAGAAAGAGAGCGTGTGCACGCGCATGCGGGGGGAAGAGCAGAGAGGAAGAGAGAGAAACTCAAGCGGATTCCCTGCTGAGCACAGAGCCTGACCCGACCCAGGGCTCAGTCTCACGACCCTGAGATCGCAACTTGAGCCAAAACCAAGAGTCGACGCTTAACCAACTATGCCGCCCAGGTGCCCCTTTAAGATATTTTTTTTTCTAATATCATCTGTTTTTTAAGATTTATTTATTTGCCAGAGAGAGAGAGAGCACACAAGCAGGGGGAGCGGCAGGCAGAGGGAGAAGCAGGCTCCCCTGTGAGCAAGGACCCCGGGATCATGACCTGAGCTGAAGGCAGATGCTTAACTGACTAAGCCACCCAGGCGCCCCTCAGTTTTTATTTTTTATTTTCATTTTTTTAAAAAAGATTTTTATTTATTTGACAGAGAGATAGCACAAGCAGGCAGAGAGAGGCTGGCAGAGGGAGAGGGAGAAGCAGGCTCTCCGCTGAGCAGGGAGCCCGATGGGGGGCTCGATCCCAGGATCCTGGGACCATGACCTAAGTCGAAGGCAACCGCCCAACCAACTGAGCCACCCAGATGCCCCTCAGTTTTTATTTTTAAGTAACCTCTACACCCAACATGGGGCTCAAACTCACAACCCTGAAATCAAGAGTTGCATACTCCTCTGACTGAGCCAGCCAGTCCCCCTCAATAAAGCTGTCTTAAAAAACAATAGAAGAAACTAGGGAGAGAGAGAGACCTGCCTGTAGTTCTACTCCCAATGCTGATTTCATAATCTAGGAAAGGATTATCTTGGCTTTTTTTTGTTTGTTTTTTTAACGCAATACAAGGTTTTATTTTTTGAGGGATTAGATTTCACAATCTAGGAAAGGATTATCTTGGCTTTTTTTTGTTGTTCTTTTAACCCAATACAAGGTTTTATTTTTTGAGGGATTATATTTAAACTTACATTTTATTACATAGTATTTGATACATACAAAAGGATGTGTGGCATCTTGTCTGAGTTAGGGTCTGACATACATCGAATGCCCACGAACCCACAACCCAACCTGAGAACCAAGATTTGACCAAAACCCTTGCACACTCCTGGGGTCCTTCCTCATCGCTCCTCTACTCTCCTCTCCGAGACCACCGTCTTGAATTTTGTACTTTTTCTTCCCCTGATCGAATAGGGTTTTATCACATGTGCCTGTCCCACCAGACAGTAAATGATTTCCTTTTGCTGGTTTTTTTGAGCTTTTGAAAATGCAACCGTACTGTGTGTAGTTTCATGCGATTTGCTGTTTGAGTTCAGTATTCGATCTCTGAGGCTCCTCCGTGTTGTCGCATTTTGTATATTACAGGATTTTCAATCCTCCCCATGGCCCTGCAGGCCGATTTAGGATTTGCTCTATGGGGAAAACACAGCTCAGCATTTGACAGGAGCTCTCACAAGAACAAACACGGCCACTCTGACGCAGCAATGTCGCTTCCAGAAAGTCACCCTACAGGACACCTGAATGGCCAGAGTGGCATGGGCGTGGTATTTATTGCACAAGGATATTTACTGTAGTGTCCCTCGTAATATCAAAGTCGTAGAAACACAGTTACATCAGTAAGGGATCTAATCGCAGTGAGTGAACAGGAGTTGTGGGAAAGCTATACAATGGAACACCACTAGCTGTGAAAACAACAAGGGGAGGGGAGCACTGATGATGGAAAGCTCTCCAGAACAGATTTTAAAAGGGTAAGAGCAGAACAGTGTGTGGAATGTGTCACCGCACATTTAAAAAGGGGAGAAGAATAAATCATACGGAACTGCTTAAATACTTGCAGAAGGGTTCAGAAGTTTTCATTGAACCAAAGGGTTCAGACTTTTCATTGTATCCATTTTGTATTCTTTTAAAAAAATAGCAGGCCATGGACAAGGGCTACCTATTTAAAAATACATAAATAAAATAACACTTTCAGTCTTTTCAGTGCAAATTCCCAGCTTCCTGGTCTTTCTTTGGCTTGTGGCCAGCCTGTGCTGCCAGTGAATATTTTATCAGAAGCCCTTGCTTTTCCCCCCGACCTCCCACTTTTTGGCATGTTACGGTCTCAACTCCCCCAAAGCCCCTTTGGCGACCCGGGTGGCAGCCACGGGCTAGGGCAACCTGCCACAAGGTGGCGCTCTTTGCGGGCCGCTGCTTTGTAGGCAGGAAGGTCGTCCTCTCCCGGGCACCTGGGGTGAGGGTCAGGGGCCTCTTCTGAGTGGGAGCTCACCTCCCCGCCCCCGGCACGCCTCAACTTAGTCCTACACCTCCACCAGGAAATCTGGAAAATGGGAAGTTAGGAATCATATCATGTCACTCCACCATTTGGTCCATCCAACGTCCTCCAGGCAGGTGCAGACTTTGAGAACTTGGGAGGTGCCTGCCACCCTCCTTTGGGTCTCAGGGAGAGGGCAGGTGTGAGTGCCAATGTACAGCTCTGTCTCCCTCCCCGTCTGACAATCTATTTCAGCCAAAAAACCCTAGGAGTCAGAGCAGTCAGGGCTCTGCGGGGGTTGGGGGGGGGCGGGTGGACAAGGGGACAACAGAAGAACCTGGGATGGCCGGGGCCCCTGGCAGGGGCAGTAGGGACTGGGCCGCTGCAGGCTCTTCACCTAAGCTGCCATCTCTCCACCACCCACCCACCCACTTGCATCCATTTATCAAATACCAGCAACCCACCGGGTGGAGAGAAATTCTTAATTCAAACAGTTGCCTTGAATATCAGAAGAGAGATAACTGGGCCACATTCGAGACCTGACCCCTGGGCCTTTGCTCAAGCTCTTCCCCCAGACCCAGGGCCTTCCCACCCTATGCAGCCGTGTGTGTGCACCTGACCTCTCCTTCAAGGCTAGCGGTCATCCTACCTCTTTGGCCTCACCTGCCCAAAGGCTCCGGTCCAGAGCAGCCTGGTCAGTGCCTGGGGCAATGGAGGGGGGGGCTTCCTGGCCTGAGGATATGGAGCCCTCTAAGAGGGAAAAGCGCAAGAATGACAGTGCAAAGCAAAAGGTCAGCCACGGGCGGGCAGACAGACGTACCCTCGAGATGCAGGCTCCAGCAAGGATCGCTGCCTTCACTGGGGGCTGGTCCACATCTTGGTACTGACCTCTCTGTGAGCCCAGGGTCTGGCACTGAGGAGGCTGTCTGGGAATACTTGTTAAATGGACACAGGCTAATCTTCCCAGAGTCTAGCCTGATGACGGAGCCCATACTCTGCAGTCTTGGCCTGATGGAGCACGCTGATACCTAGGCAGCAGCTGGGAGGCAGGGATGCAGCCCCAGGCTTGGGCAGGGGACACAGGTCATAGCAGGCTTGTCCACAGACCAAAGCCTCGCTGGCACTGGGTGGCGCAGCCAGTGGCTGGCCCTTCCTGGGCCCTGGCTGCCTGGTGAGACCCTGAACGGGGCAGGGGTGCCCTGGATGAGAGTCCCTTTGTTCAGCTTGGCCTCCCCCCCC
>NC_058413.1:7576638-7579680 GCF_002201575.2 Neomonachus schauinslandi | reverse complement strand
GGGGGGGAGGAGCACAGGTTGGTTCCTGGCCTCCAGGCCCCTGCTTGCAAACACCTAGGCTCCTGCCCTGCCCCCATCTCCCACCTGCAGAAGCTTCTCTGCTGTCGGCCTCTTCTTGGGATTCTTGGTCAAGGCCAGCTTGAGGAAGTGGTGGAAATGCTGGGTCCTAGTGGGCACAAGAGCCCCCGCCCCCAGACCCAGGTTAGCCCTCATGTGGGGCATCCTGCGAGCTCCAGAGGAGGGAGTCTGCTTCAGGAAGGAGCCAGACCGAAGCCAAGGGCAGCTGGCCTAAGCAATCCTGCAGTTGGGGCACAGCAGCTCCTCTATCATAACCATCTGTCCTTCCTCCCTGCCCACACCAGTTCCCCGGCCCAGGGGCAGGGCTCAGGCCCCTCCCATAGACGGTCCACAAAGGCTGAGAGTGTGGGGCTCCTCAGGTTGCACCCTGGGAGTTGGCAGGTTCTCTGCCCCCGTGGAGACTGCTGGAAAGGAGGCCCCAGTGGGGGATGTAGGCCCTCACCAGCGAGTCTTATCTCTCAGCCTGGGCGGCTGGAAGCTACTCTTCGACATGAGCATCAAGGCCCTGTGGAACAGAGCACGAGGTCAGGGGACAAGGTCAGCAGTGCCCTGGAGGTCAGGCAAGGGGCAAGTAAGTGTTCAGCGGACCTCATGGGGTGCAGGTGGAATAGAGGGGGCTGCAGCTCGCCCAGCTCGATGGCGGTGATGCCCAGGGCCCAGACGTCACAGAGCTCGTTGTAGCCTCCTTTGCGTTCCACAGCGGCCACCTCTGGGGCCATCCTAGAGAGGGGGTCACAGGTGGGATGGCCAGGTGCCCGACCTGTGCCCCCCCCACCCCCTCAGCCCAAGGCACAGCCTCACCAGTATGGAGTCCCAATGAAAGACCTCCTCTTAGCCACAGATGCCGTCAGCTCACCTGACACCCCAAAGTCAGCTGCAGGGAGAAAGAGCTGCTCCCACCCGCCCTCTGGCTACCACTCCCCACCCACCTCCAGGGCTGAGGCTCGGAATGCACCTGAAGGGTTCAGAGAGCAGGCGGCCCAGGTTCAGCCACAACTGCCACACGTTGAAGGCAAGGCCAGGGCCCCCTCCGGGAGGGGTCAACTACCTTCTCTCCCTCACCAAGTGCGTAGTCCCAGGTTAGACTCCATACAGACCCAACCACACCCAACTTCTAGCAGGGAAGGAGGACGGTAACACTTTCTCAATGGGGAAACTGAGGGTTAAGTGGTAAAGTGACTTGCTCAAGGACACCCAGCACTTAAATGCAGACCCTAAGACTCCATAAGCTCCCACAGAACCCTCACCCTGATTGTGTCCCCGGGGTACTGACCCAGCTTGACATCTCCCTGGAGGGTGAGGAGAAGATTGGCTCCCTGTGGGAATGGAGGAGAGAGAATCCCATCTGGTGCCCCCAAGAGCCTCCTCCTCCCTCCCAGGATGTCCTTGGCCAGACCCCTACCTTGATGTCTCTGTGGATCTTCCCCTGAGAATGTAAGTGGTGCAGCCCCTGGGGACAAAGAAGAGCTCCTGAGAACAGCCACCCAGGACTATCTCCCCTTTCCTGAGCCCCCTCTCGCAACTGGGGCCCCCCACCCAAGCAGCTTCCTCCTCCCCTCTCCCCAAACAGGAAGTGACTGAGCCAAGAGGGAAATGTGCTGCTTCCGGCAACAGGGCTGGGGCCCCTTCCCCCCCAGGACCCACAGCCCCTCAGGCCAGCTCTGCCTGAGGCACTCCACCCCCCCAACACACACACACACACACACACACACACAGAGGCACGCACTGGCCAGGCCAGCTGGGCTCCCTGACCACAGCTCCTGGGGACTGGGGGTGTGAACAGCCGTAAGGGCCCCGCTACCTTCAGTGCCTCTCGGCAGACATAGGCAATCTGCCGTTCCTCCAGGGGCCCGGTGGCTGAAATGGAAGGGGTGAAGACTGGCATGGAGGTCGGGAGGATATGCTGACCTTCCCAGGCCACCCTGTGTGGGGGGAAGCAGCAGGCACTGCTAGGTGAAAGAGGTGTTGGCCACATCCCCTCCCTGCACAGCCTGGGATACAGAGCCCAGAGAAGGACACCAATGTCTCAAGGTCACACAGCCAGTGAGGAGTGGAGAAGGGCCCAAGCCCAGGACCTCAGCTCTCCTCTCCTGCCCCATGCTGGGGAAAGGTGGGTTGGGAAAAGGCTGTGGCCCTCTGGGGCCTGGAGTCCTGGCCCTCACCGTGGTAAATCTCCTGCAGGGACCCCCCTCCGCAGAACTCCATGCAGATCCACAATCGGTCATTCCTGGTGGGGGGGGGGCACAGAACTGGGGTGGGCACATGGCAGGGCCACATGGGGGCTGCCTGGGGATAGGCAAGGGGATGAAGCAGCCTCACCTGAGGTAGCTGCCAATGTAGGCCACCACATTGGGGTGACGGCACTCACGCAGGATGGTGATTTCCTGCTGGAGGGAGCTGGTGTCGTCCCCTGGGAAGCACAGGAAATCATGGGGGGGGCGCATACGGATCGCTCTAACTCAGTGCCCCCATCTGCAAAATGGGCACATCCAGGCCAGAAAGATCCCAAGTGACAGTACCCTGGGGCCTGCCTCTCAGGGGGCCAACTCTCAGCGCCCGCCCGGCGCTCTGCCCTCCCTCCCTCGCAGAGGCCCTGGCCCCGGGCCCTCACCTGGGTCTAGCTTGACTATCTTGACCGCGGCCAGTTCGGACGTGACCGTGTCGCGGGCCTGCAGGGGCGGAGGAGGTGAAGCGGAATGAGGAGGGGGCGGGGCTGGGGGCTGGATGCGCGGTAGGGCGCAGAGCCGGCACCCTCCCCGCCGCTCTCCCGCGCGTCCGGCCGCCTGGCGCACCTTGTAGACGTCGCCATAGGTCCCGGCCCCCACACGCTGCAGCAGCTCGAAGCGGTCGCGCGGATCCTGCAGCGACACGTCCCGCAGCAGCGCCATTGCCCGGCGCCGGGCGGGCCGGCGGGCGGGCGGTCGTGAGCTGCGGAGCCGCGGAGCCGGCGCGGGGCGGCGCGGG
>NC_058413.1:7573539-7576238 GCF_002201575.2 Neomonachus schauinslandi | reverse complement strand
CAGGAGGGGGATGCCCTGCCGCCCGGCCGGGAGGAGGCGCCCGCGGGACAGGCCCTCGGCGGGGAGGGGAAGCCCCGAGGCCGGGCGGAGCCGACCGGCAGAGGCCCTTCGGCCAGCCACCCGTTGCCTACGCCCTAAGGTGGGGAGCCCGAAGGCCAGAAGGCCCTCTCCCTCGTCCCGCCCGCCCCTCCCGCAATTTCCTCGATGAAACACGGACGGGTTGTTTTTGTTTTTTTTTTTTACAAAATGTATTTATCTTCCTTGGAACTGAAAAATAAATCTATGTACAAAACAGGAAGAGATCAGGCTCCCCTCACCCACTCGCAAACCCCTGCAGATTTCCTCCGGAGTCCCCTGAGACGGGCAGGACCTCGGGGAGGTTCCCAGAGGGTCGGAAAGAGGTCTGCTCTGATCTGGGGCCAGTTTGGTCAGGAAGGGGGCGGGGCTCAGGATTCACAGGCCGGACACTGCGTTTCGTGTCCCAGACTCGCAGGACAGAGAAGGGAAGAAGCTAGGATTTCCAAACTCTGAAAGTTTAAGTTCTTTGGGGTAGGGGGGTTGGATTCCCAAGGGATGGAATTCTGAAGTGCGGAAATGTACTCCTAGGGGCTGAGCAGAGTCCCAGGTTCCCGGGTTGAAGACGGGACCTGTGCTTCTGGGGTGTAGGGCGAAACCTCAGCCCCACGGGGCCCGGGAGCAACCGTGAGCAGCCCTGGTCTGGCCCAAGGTTAGAGCTTCGGTTCTGAGGTGGGGCCCTGTTTCCAGTGCTTGGACCTTTAAAGATTAATGATGGAGCTCAAAGTGAGGTTTCCATTGGCCGGCTGGGATTCTGGGGGATGGGATCTGCAGAGCCCTGGAGTAGCCCGTACTCCAGCAACTTGCAGCCCGGATTCCGGGTGGGGGTGGGGCCTGGAGGAGGGGCTTAGGCCCCCGTGGCCCGGGGGAGGGGCTTAGACTCAAGGGGCGGGCGGGGGAGTGGGGGTGACTGGGGTGGCGCCCTCCTCCCCGCACCGCAAGGGCTGACAGGTCGTTCAGAGGCCCTTGCGCTGGCGCTTGAGAAAGGAAAGAGTGTAGTCGCTAGGTGTGGACACCTTCTGCTTCTTCATCTGCACTTGAGACTGCGCCGTGAGCTGCAACTTGATGGCGCTTGAGTTGATCTTGGTGGCCACCAGCAGCTCCTTCATGCCCTTCATCTTCTCGCTCTGGAAAGTGAGCACCGGACCCTCCGGTGGCGGCGACGCTGCGGGTGCAGGCGCCGGAGCCGTGCTGCCTCCTTCAGGGCCGCGCGCAGTGCCGGGGACTGTCCCTGGGGGCTTCCGAGGGGGTCCTGACATCGCCCCCTGGCCTCCGCCCGGGCCCTTGTCCAGCGCCGGCTTCTTAGGCGGCGGCGGCTCCTCGGGCTTGGACTCACGCCGGGGGCCTCGCCGCCGTCCCTCCCGGGCTTCCTCGCCCCACAGCTCCTCGGCCTCAGCCGCCTCGGCCTCGCGGCTCACGATGCGCACCTTCTGCCGCACCTGGACAGGGAGGAAAAGTGGAGGAGAGGCTGCAGGCCAGCGGCTGGAACCCCAAGACCAGCCTCGGCCGCTGCGTCCCAGGGCCTGTCTTATCTGCACCCAAAGGGGACAAACCAACCCTCTTCAGAACCACAAAGGTTCTGCCTCAGCAGCTGCCATCACCCCCTGGCCCCCCCAAGCCACCCTGCACAGCTGCCCCTCACCTGTCCCTCGAAGCGGCCTAGGGACTGCACGAGGAAGGTGGCCCAGCCCACGTGCAGCACGGGCGTGGGGCTGCCCTCTTCCCACTTGCAGATGCCGTCATAGAACCGCAGCAGGTGGGCGAAGCACTCTGGGTCCTGGAGGGCAGAACCCTGGCTCTGGGTCCCCTGGGCAAGGGGAAATGAGGGCGCAGGTTAGACCCCTGCCTTAGGCACCCCCTATCACAGGGCACAGTCCAAGCCCCTCGCCTAGGCAGAGAGCCCTGGCTTCAAAAGAGGTGAGCACAGGGGAAAAGATCACTTCGAACCTCTTTCCTTTTATAAAACCAGTCCTTAGCCAGGACTTGGGGGGGAAAGCAGAAGCCATCTCTTACCTACACCCCACACCCTCAACTGAATGAGGGGTACAGACCATGAGAGAGATGGGCTTCCACCCCCTTTACCTGAAGGCACAGGGTAGAAACCCCTAAAATACCCTCAGCTCCCTCAGAGCCAGGCCGGGGACCCCCTACTGCAGCAGAGAATGTAGCTCTCCGCACAGGACCACCTTCCCCCAGCAGGCCCCAGTCCTACACCGTAGCCCCCTGTCCTACACAGCAGTCCCTGTGTCCTGGGATGGGGAGCCCTGCTGGGGGAGAGGGGGAAGGTGAACACGGGCTGCAGCTCCAGCTCTTCACCTGGGTCTGCTCCCCTGGCCGCTCCTCGCCAGCCTCCAGCAGGCTAGCTGCCTCCTTCAGCAAGTTGGGGATGACATCATTGGCTACTTCAAAGAACTCCTTGTAGATCTCCTCGTCTTCACGGCAGTAGTTGTAGCTGTGAGAGCAGTAGGGCACTGTGAGGTCTGGGCCGTGGCAGGGACCCCAGGGGACCTGGTGAGCGGTTGGGGTCTTCACTTGGACATGATGGGTCTGAGCAAGGGGCCGGGGGGGGGGGGGGGCGGGGGGGGGAGGGGGGGTATCACCTTCCCCCAGCAGGCCCCAGTCCT
>NC_058413.1:7533495-7573439 GCF_002201575.2 Neomonachus schauinslandi | reverse complement strand
GCATGTGGATTCTACTGCTGGATGTCAGTGGTTGGAAACTGGGAGGCCAGGGGAGCCAGGGAAAGGTGTGAGGCCCTCATCAAGGGGTCCCAACCTCCTGCGTGATGGTGGCCTTGGCTGCCTAGGGACTGGATGGAAAGGGGATAGGGCTGGGGACCCAGGCCTCAAGCCTGGATGAGGGTGGTTGGAAATTAGGTAGAAGGGGAAGAAAGGCTGGCCTGAGGCCCTAGTCAGGGGATCCTCACTCCTGGATGACAGTGGCCGTGTCAGCCCAGGCCTGGAGGGCTTCGCGCACATTGCGGTTGCGACAGTGGTAGCCAGCCAGGTACATGTAGGGGTAGATGTGCTCATCCCGGTAGTAGGTCTTGGCTGAGGCAATGCCCTGGGGATAGAGCGGAGGGACCTCAGGGAGCAGCCCCAGTGGCCCTGGATGGCACAAATCCAATTGGGTCACACCCTTGAGGCACAGTAGGCAGATCCCAGAGCGTCCTGCCTCCAGTCTCACCTCCACCCCCTTCTATCCTCTCTGCCAGGTGCTCCTCCCCAGGGTCTGCAGGACTACCTGCTGAGGCCTGGGCCATGCTGCAGGGGGCAGGGACCCCCAGAGAACAAGGGCTAGGAAAGGGAAAGGACCCATCCTCCAAGCTCGGGACATATCCATTTCCCTGGCTTTCTGACACACTCCTACACAAACACCAAAGCCTTCTAAGCCCAGCGCAATGTCCATCCTGCCCCCCCACCC
This sequence comes from Neomonachus schauinslandi, assembly GCF_002201575.2. Taxonomy (NCBI): domain Eukaryota; kingdom Metazoa; phylum Chordata; class Mammalia; order Carnivora; family Phocidae; genus Neomonachus; species Neomonachus schauinslandi. Next base: position 7,572,697 of record NC_058413.1, on the reverse strand, counting down.
CCACAAAGTTAACAACCCCTCCTCAGTGCTCCCGCCACATGTGACCTCTGTTATACTCTAGGACAATAAGAGGCAGCCAAAAAAGCAGGGCTGAGAGAACAAATTCAGGCCCCACCCCTCCCAGGCTGGGGAACCCAGAACATCCCTCAGACAGCCCTGACTACACTGAATATGCGCATGGTAAATACAAAATGGGAAATGGAAGGGCGATACCCCCCAATACACATAAAGTTCCTCTCTCCTCACCTGCCCCCTCCCAGTCCCCAGGTAGAAGGGGACCCCAGCCACTGTTGGGCCTCCCTTCTGTGCCCTCCTGAGATGTCCCCACCTTGTGGTAGAGGGTGAGTGGGTCTGGCCGGCCAGGGGTGGGCTCCAGTTCCTCCAGATCTGCCAGGTTCCCCAGTGCCATGGGGTACCTGGGAAAGGGTCATGAGTCCAGGCTGCCTCCCAGCCCCCTGAGGCCCAGCCTGGCCACTTCCCCCTACTGACCTTTCCAGATGTCCCAGGTCGTAGAGCAGCCAGAGCAGCTTCTAGGGGGGGCCGAAGGAGAGAGGTATGAGCTGAGGGGAGGTGAGGAGGGTCTCAGTCTACCAGGCAGATATGAGTGGCATACAAGCAGGGACCTCCCACCAGGTGGGTGGGGCCAAAATTCAGGAACCAGCCCCTTATAGGAGTCAAAGCCCTTTCACATCTCAATTCTACTTTCCCAAGAACCCTGGGAAAGGCCAGGCCAAGAATGAGTAAACCCCTGTTACCAAAGGGGAAGCTGAAGCTCGGGAAGGGAAAGTGCCCCCGCCCATGGTCCCACAGGCACCTCTCACCTGCTGCAGCTGCAGCAGCTCCAGGGAGTCGGTGTGCAGGTCAATGGAAGGGTTGATGGCACACACCATAAATGCCACCTCCATCTTTCGGTCACAGCGCATGTATGATCCTTTCAGGTACAGCCAGCTCTTGGGAGAGGACAAGACCAGATGTCTCAGGATGGCCCCACCTGTGCCTGCTCCAGGGAATGACAGCCAGAAAAGGGGCACTCCCCCTTCTAAGCATATGAAGGTGGTGCCAGGAAGAGGGGAGGTGGCTTGGGCTAGGAGAGGAGAGTGTGAAATGGACACGGTGGGGGGAGGGGGCATACCCGCTCAGCCACACCCGCGTTGACTGTCTGGCCCCTGCGATCTTCGTTGCCCTTGCCATGCCAAGTGACCTCAGCTGTCTGTTCTCCGTTGGGCCCAAACACTACCCAGGCATGGTCCTCAGACAGGGCCAGGTGGACATCCCGGAGACCCAGAGCCTGGCAGGCCCCCACCACGGCAAAGGCCACACCAGAGCTGTCCAGTTTAGTGCCTGTGGAAGGGAAGGGCATGGAAGAGGGTCCTCTGAGCTCTGACCTGGGGAAAGGGGCCAGGTGGTGATGGGCCATGCTCCCTCCCACCCTCACCTCCAAGCCTGTGCCCAAACCTTAGATGCTCCTGCCCATCAACTCTCAATCCCTTTCCTCCTATGTGTTCGAAGCCTCTCCCTCCCCCTTGACGTGCTGCAGCAAAAGACCTTCTGGGCTCTTCCACAGCTCCACCCACCCTTTGACCCTGTCCCTTCTCTTTCTCTGCAACCATATTATGTTTTATTGTGCCTATTAGATTATAACAGGGACAGCAAAAATGGGACCCTCTGGCCAACACTCTTTCTTCACACACCCACTGGTAGGTACTCCTAATTTATCTCCGTACTTTTCCTGCTAGGCGCAGAAGCAGCCCAATTCCTTCTCAACGTGGCTCTCCAGGACCTGACTGCCAGTCAACTGGGCTTGGAGCAAAGTAGAAAGTTCTTTGCAAGCCCTGAGTCTTAAGCTCCTTGACACGAAGCCCCTCCCTCATCTGTTCACTTTCATTTAAGTGTCTCAAATGTAGCCAGATTTTGGCACCTCACTCCCCAGATTCGCTCCTGCCTTTAGTGCCTCATACTGGGCTGAGGGTCTCCTGTAGCTGCTCAATGGCAGGGATGGGGGTGCTGAGGAGGCAGAGTCAAGTGATTGAGGTGCAGGCCCAGCCCTGCCATTCCGTGCCTTTGGCATATCACTTCCCTTCTCTGTGCTTCAGTTTCCCTAGCTGCAAAGAGGGTAATAACACTTGCCCCACTTCACAAGGCTTACAGGTCTTAAAGGGCTCTGCAAACCATACAGTGTTGTGAAGAGTCGGCCAAGGTTCCCAGGTGAGACAGGATTCTCCCCCTTTGCCACCTGTCAGGCTCCAACCTGTGATGAAGCTGAAGAGGGATTGTATGTGGGCCCGATCCTTGAAGTAGGAGCGGCTGAGGCTGTTCCAGATGACATCGGAGACCTTCTTTACCAGTTCTCGGCTGGAGACACCCCCCTCTCGCGGGTAGAGAGACAGGTCGACGGCGCCACGTATCTGGGCGGTGAAGCGGGCATACAGCGCGGCGATGATGGATAGGTCGGCCACAGGGAAGTAGGTAAGCCCGCCGGGTGGGTCGGGCGCGGGGCTGGGCTGGAAGGTGAGCTCGGGCACATTGGTGGGGATGACGCGGTTGACAGCTAGGAAATGCTCCACGAAGCCCAGTACCAAGGATAGGAGCACCAAGTCCGGTTCCTCTCGGCCCAGCTCGGCAGCGAACAGGCGCACCACGTCGTCGATGGAGCGCAGCGGGAACAGCGTCTTCTGGGCGGCCTTCAGCCCCATGGCGGCGGGCCTCGGCCTGCGGGCGAGCCGGAGGAGGGAGGGTCGGGCGGGCACGACCAGGGAGCCCCCTCCCAGGCTCAGCTAAGGTTCTACACGCCTATTCCCTACATTCTCTTGTTTCCCCGCCCCCCTGGCCCTCCGCTCATCTGTTCCCCCTCTTCCGTCGGAGACCCCTTAGCCGAGGCTGGAAGGGCCTCCTCGTCCCCCACAACCCCAGCAGCCGCGGCCCCGATGGGGGTGCGCCTCTAGGATCCCGCTGGGGAACCCTCCATGGTCGCTCCTACCCCTCTCTACGACCGTACCCCGGACACCTAGAGTCCGTCCGGAAGGCGCCCCTAAGCCATGCCCCCCAAATCCCAAGAGGAGTCCTGGCCTGAGTCCCCCGCGCCCACCTCCGCGCTTACATCCCACACAAGGCACCACGGCGCCCGCCGCCTGGAGCCTACTGGGAAATGGAGTTCCGCCCCTTGGGCCGCACTGCCTGCCGGGAAGTGCAGTCCCGGGCCCTCTCCTGCCCTTGCCGTGTCTTGAAATGGTGGCCGGGCCGACAGTCCGCGGTGGCTGATGGGAGTGGTAGTCCGCTGTTCTGGGCTCCCCAGCGGTAGATGAGGAGTGGAGGCTGCGCCACCTTCCTGAGGTCCTCGGGGATTGGTCACTCCATTTCACGCCCTCCAGGTAGGCCGTGAACCGCGGTGCATTCTGGGAGATGTAGTCCAGGGAGTGACCCAGGCATTCCTCAGGCGGTCACTAAGCTTAGGCTGTCACGTGACGTCAAGATGTGAGGAAAACTGGGGCGCCTGGGGTGGCTCAGTCGTTAAGCGTCTGCCTTCGGCTCAAGTCATGACCCAGGGTCCTGGGATCGAGCCCCACATCAGGCTCCCTGCTCAGCAGGAAGCCTGCTTCCCCTCTCCCACTCCCCCCTGCTTGTGTTCCCTTTCTCGCTGTGTCTCTCTCTGTCAAATAAATAAATAAAATCTTTAAAAAAAAAAAAAAGATGAACATCTGAAGAATCATAGTTATTTGTAATAGGGTGAGAGCATATTGTTGAGGGAAAAAAGCTTCAGAACGGTATGTATGATAAGATACTATTTATATTAAGAACATTTTTTTTTTTAAAGAGGCTTTTAAAAAAAAAGATTTTATTTATTTATTTGCCAGAGAGAATACAAGCAGGGGAGTCGCAGGGAGAGGGAGAAGCAGGCTCCCCACTCAGTGGGGAGCCTGATGTGGGGCTCTATCCCAGGACCCTGGGATCATGACCTGAGCTGAAGGCAGATGCTTAACCGACTGAGCCACCCAGGCACCCCTATTAAGAACATTTCAAAACTTCAAAATAATACAATAATTTCTACAGAATCTTCCATTCACCTTCCTTATTCATTCAACAAACAGATTTTTGATGCCTGTGGGCCAGGCACTCAGTCCTAGGCACTAGATATATAGCAGTGAGTAAAACATCAAATTTCTGCCCTTCTTCACGTCTGTGGGTATTTTCCCCCAAATCCATAAGCCTAGTCTAATCATGAGAAAACATCTGGCAAGCCCAAACTGAGGAACATTCTACCAAACACTTGACCAGTACTCTTCAAAAGTGTCAAGGTCATAAAAGATGAGGAAAGACAGAAACTTTTGCAGGTTAGAACAGAGTAAGAAGACGGGGCAACTAAATGCAACGTGGTGTTCTGGGTTGAATTCTGGGACAGAAAAAGGACATTAGTGGAAAAAACTACCGTCGTAGTTTGCCCAGGACTGAGGGGATTTCGGGAGTATGGGATTTTAGTCTTAAAACCAAACTAGTCAGGGCACCTGGGAACCCTCCTTGTGAAATTCAAATAAAGTCTGTAGCTTCGTTCATAGTTTTCATCTGTTAGGTTTGATAAATGTATCACTATTTTGTCAGATGTTAACATTAAGGGGAACCTGGGCGAAGAGTATATGGGGATGAGATCACCAATGACCAAGTTGTGGGGTACTTCTTTGCATAGAGATTAGGAGACCAGGAGGAACGAGCAAATGAGACTGGCCAGAGAGATAGTAAGAGAACCAGACGAGCATTTGTGCAGAAGAAGATGGACCACCGAGACAGGGGTGTTAATGACCTTGTCAGACGCTGTTCATAGCTCAGCAAACTGAGCATGGAAGACTGACTGGATTTGGTTCAGAGGGAATGCCTGGTGACCACATTAAGAGCAGTTTCGGAGCAAAAGCCTGTTCCTTGGCTCAAGAAAAATGAGAGGAAAGAAACTGGAGACAGTGCTAATACTCAACTCTTTCAGGGAGCTTTGCAGCAAAGACAGGAGAAAAATAAGATGGCAGCTGGTGGGTGGGGCGGGGAGGGGGAAAGAAGGTCAAAGGAGGTTGTGGTGGTGTTGTTTAATAGGGGAGAATTGCAGGACTGATGGCCTTGAATGGGTGGAGGGAATGGGAGTTCCTGAGTGGCAGGTTTGGCCTTTGCTAGGAGCATGAACAGTTTCTCTGCAATAATTGGAGAGAAGGCAGAATACATGGGAACATGTCCTGGTACTTTAATTTTTTCAATGAAAACAGGAAACCCAGTTGGTTGTCTCTTTTCCTCCACACCTTTGCTCAAATGTCACCTTCTCAATGAGGCTGACCCAGACCTGACCAGCTTACTTGAGATCACACTCTCTGGGGCACCTGGGTGGCTCAGTCAGTTAAGCATCTCTTTCTTTTTTTAAAAGATTTTTTATTTATTTGACAGAGAGAGACACAGCAAGAGAGGGAACACAAGCAGGGGAAGTGGGTGAGGGAGAAGCAGGCTTCCTGCAGAGCAGGGAGCCTGATGCGGGGCTCCATCCCAGGACCCTAGGATCATGACCCGAGCCAAAGGCAGATGCTTAACGAATGAGCCACCCAGGCGCCCCAAGCATCTGACTTTTGATTTTGGCTCAGGTCATGATCTCAGGGTCCTGAGATTGAGCCCCGCCCTCCTCCCTTGGGCTCTGCACTGAGGAGGGAGTCTGCTTGTCCTCTGCCCCTCCCCCCATGCTCTTTCCCTCTCAAATGAATCTTAAAAAAAAAAAGATCATACTCTCCAACACAAATTTCTCTTTCAATCCCTCCACCCTGCTCTACTTTTCTCCCCCCTAAATTACTAACACCTTCTAGAAAAGAGTTTCTCAACCACGTTACTATTGACATCTGGGGCTGGATAATTCTTTGTAGTTGGGGACCGTCCTCTGGGCTGTAGGATGTTTAGCAGCATCCTTGGCTTCTACCAACTAGAGGCCAATAGCACTTCTTCCCCCGTTGTGACAACTAGTAATGTCTCCAGACATTGCCAAATGTCCCCTGAGGGGGAGGGGGGGACAAAATTACCCCCAATTGAGCATATTATATAAGCATTCCAGCATATTATATAACTTACTTATTTGTTTATTGTTTGTCTCCTCCCACCAAAATATAAGCTCCACAAGGACAAGATATTGTCTGTTTTGTTTATTGATGTGTCCCATATGCCCAGAATAGAGTCTGGCATATAACTGGTCTTCAGCAAAGATTTGCTGAATAAATAGATGCATTATGCAAAACAGTAACTATAGTGATTGACCTGGAATTTATGCTGTGTGAGGAGAGACGTAAGGACACATGAGGGATGAGGGACAGCAAAAGTGTGGCAAAATCCATGGATTGTAGGTTCCGGTAGGGTCAAAAGTTTACTGGAGCTGGGGTGATAGAGCTGGAAAGATAGGGGTGTTGGTTAGAGATGTTTGAGATAGGGATGCTTGGGACTGAGATTACTGGGAGAGAGCTGTTGTTATTGGCAATGAAAAGACCTAGCCCAGTGCTTCCAGTAGAAATGTAACATGAGCTATATATATAACTTTAAAATTCCTAGTAGCTACATTTAAAAAAGTAAAAGACTTAAGTAAGATTAATTTTAATAACGTCTGAAATGTTGGGACGCCTGGGTGGCTCAGTCAGTTGGGCGTCTGCCTTCGGCTCAGTTCATGATCCCAGGGTCTTGGGATCGAGTCCCGCATCGGGCTCCTTGCTCAGCAGGAAGCCTGCTTCTCCCTCTGCCTGCTACTCTTCCTGCTTGTGAGCTCTCTCTCTCTCTCTTGCTCTATCTCTGGCAAATAAATAAATAAAATCGTAAAAAAAAAATAACGTCCGAAATGTTATTTCAACTTGTAATCGGTATAAAAATTAGTGATAATTTATATATATTTCCACACTAAGTTTTTGAAATCTGCTATGTATTTTATACGCAGAGCACATCTCATTTCAGGCTAGTCACGTGTCAGCGGCTCCACAGCCTATGTAATTGGTGGCTCTCATGCAGGCTGGAGCAGCTTTCCAGGATGGCTACAGGAGTGTGTGGCTTGGGCAGAGTGGAAGACACGGTCACGGGACCCAGCGCTGGATCATCTGTGTGTTATAGCACAGTCTCTAAGAATTAAAACCGGAGCAGGAGGGAGAGAGTGACAGGAAGCCAGGAGCTAGAAATGGTCAAAAAAGGAGCGATCCGTGGGTTGGGAGATGTTAGAAACAAACTTGAGTGCACGCCAACTTGAGTTTTTGAAAGGAGGGAGGAGGATGTCTGTAAGCATCAATGAGAATCATGGAGAGCACCTACCCCACCTCCAGGCCAGTGACAGAAGGTGGGGGGCAGTAGTGACCTCAGGGTTCCTGCTACAGCAGGGGGTTAGGGACCATCTACAGAAGGGGATAAGGACATGGGTGATTTTGCTGAAGACGGACCAGGAGCCCAGAGGGCACCGTGGATAGCTATTAGGAGCCGAGCATAGAGATGAGGTCAGAAAAGGGGACGGCCAGAGTGTGGAGAACCTTGGAGGCCTGAGTCCCTTGCCGTGAAGCTGAGGGTGAGGGAACCTGCCAAGAGTAGGGAAGGCCTTGAAGCTCTGACTTGATTTCCGCTGATGGAAGCAAGGAGGCTGCGGGAGGGTGGTCCCTCGATGTCTGGCTTATATGGCAACACATAGACATAAACTCATCTTATGGGGGGAGGGAAGAGAGTCACAGGGGAATTCACCCTCTAATTTACCTCTCCTCTAATTGCCTCTCCCCCCTACTCAATTTCTCGTTCACTCTGCTCTCTCTCTTTCTCCCTCTCAAATAAATAAACAATAGGGAAAAAAGACCAAAAGAAAAGATTTTATTTATTTATTTGAGAGAGAGACTGAGCATGCACACATGAGCAGAGGTAGTGGGGTGCAGAAAGAGAGGAGAAGTAGACTCCCTACTGAGCAGGGAGCCCACTGTGGGGCCCCATCCCAGCACCCTGAGATCATGACCTGAGCCCAAGGCAGATGATTACCAACTGAGCCACCCAGGTGCCCCAGCTACATAATATTCTTGACAAAAAAGTTATTGGGGAAACCATCAGAAAAATGTAAATTGCAGTCCATTCAACAAAATAACAGGCCTGGACCCTTAAAAAATGTTAATATCATGGAGGCAACAAAAACGGGAGGCCAATAGAATTGCTCCAGGTTAATGGAGACTAGAGAGCCTAGACCAAATGCAACGTTTGATCCCTAATTAGATACCCGATTTTTAAAAAATGGTATAAAGAACATTTTGGACACAGTTGTACCATGAACTGGGCAGCTTAAACAACAGAAAAAAATTGAAATGTCTTGTCTCCCCATCTGGCATTTGGAAGGCTGAGGTCAGGGTGTCAGTGGGACTGATTCCCTCTGAGGCCATGAGGAAGAATCTGGTCCAGACCTCTCCCCAGCTGCTGGGGGTTTGCTGACAATCTTTGGTGGTCTATGGCTTGTAGAAGCATCACCCCGATCTCTGCCTAAAGCTTCACATGGTCTTCTCCCCGTGTGTGTGTCTCTGCGTCCAAGTTTCCCCCTTCTTTAATTAAAAAAAAATTGGGGGCGCCTGGGTGGCTCAGTTGGTTAAGCGACTGCCTTCGGCTCAGGTCATGATCCCAGGGTCCTGGGATCGAGTCCCGCATCGGGCTCCCGGCTCAGCGGGGAGCCTGCTTCTCCCTCTCCCACTCCCCCTGCTTGTGTTCCTGCTCTCGCTGTCTCTGTCTCTGTCAAATAAATAAATAAAATCTTTAAAAAAAAAAAATGGGGGGGGTGGTGCCTGGGTGGCTCAGTTGGTTAAGCGTCTGACTTCGGCTCGGGCCCTGATCTCAGGGTCCTGGGATCGAGCCCCGCGTCAGGCTCCGAACTCAGCACAGAGTCTGCTTGTCCCTCTGCCCCTCCCTGTTTGTACTCTGTCTCTCAAATAAATAAAATCTTAAAAAAAGTTTTTAAAGTAAACTCTAACCCCAATGTGAGGCATGAACTCACAACCCCAAGATCAAGAATCACACGTTCTATTGACTGAGCCAGCCAGGCGCCCCCAAGTTTCCCCTTTGTAAAAGGAACCGGTCATATTGGATCAGGGCCTACCTTAATGAACTCATTTTAACTAACTATTTCTGCAATGGTTCTCTTTCTTAGTAAGGTTATGTACTGAGCTATTTGGGGTTAGGACTTCAACAAACAAATTTAGGGGGATCAGAGTATATCCCATAAAAGATTGTCATTACATAATATTGTTTTTTTTTTTTTTTTTAAAGATTTTTATTGATTTATTTGACAGAGAGAGACACAGCGAGAGAGGGAACACAAGCAGGGGGAGTGGGAGAGGGAGAAGGAGAAGCAGGCTTCCCGCCGAACAGGGAGCCTGATGCGGGGCTCGATCCCAGGACCCTGGGATCATGACCTGAGCCGAAGGCAGACGCTTAACCGACTGAGCCACCCAGGCGCCCCTAGATAATATTGTTGTATCAGTGTTAAATCTCTTGAGACAGTAACAGTAACTTCTGATGGCTCCTTATTCTTTTTTTTTGCCAGAGAGAGAGAGTGAGAGAGCACTAGGAGGGGGAGTGGCAGGCAGTGGGAGAAGCAGGCTCCCCGCTGAGCAAGGAGCCTGAGGAGGTGCCCTGGGAGAAAATTAATTTTTTAAAAATGTGGAAATCTTTTGGATAAATCATTGCGGGGTATCTGGGAAGCAGCATTTCCCCAATTTGGAGAGGATGGCTGCGGGCCTTAGCTTGCAAGAGGTCTCGGCGTCCCTGCCCCCTCTCTGGGGTTCTGCATCTCAGTGGGCAGAAGCAAACATTTCCAGAGTAGGCTGAAGGCATTTTACACTCAGTGCACCAAAGTCTCGCCAGAACCTCCCATGAAGTGGGTTTTAGGATCCTGCATTTACAGATGAGAAAACGGAGGCTTAGAGAGGTCAGATAACTTGTTCATGACTGCACAGCTAGACTAGAATTCAGGTTGTGTGACTCTCAAGGCTGGAATTCCCTGGGCACCCTCCAACTCCCATCCCCAAGCAGATGTGACACTGGGGCCCCTTCTTGGTACTTTCCCCAGTTTAGGGCTGGCCATGAGTCGCAGGGCATAGCCCTCAGCTCCCCAGGCCTGCCCTGATCCCAGAGTCACAGGCTGTACCCTCCTTCCTCATGCACCTCTTGGGTCCTGCTCAGTCAGGGACGCTTGAGCTAAGAACCAGTGAGGGTCCTCCCACGCCTACCAGCCTGGGTGGGGCAACAGGGTGCTGGCACCCTGGGTGTGCCCTACAGATCCCGTTCTACCTTGCTCCACCCAGCTCGGTGCCCCCGAGGCTGCGCTGTTCCCGCTGTTCCCGGAGCTGCAGTGACCAGGCTCTAGTGTCCTTTGGCTGCTGCTTGTGTTTGGACGAAGGGAGGCAGGAGGTGGAGGGAGGGAGTTGAGGGAGGTATGAGGAATCTATTCCTGGGCTGGCTGCCTTTCTGCTCAACCACAGCCAAATCCTACTGAGAGCCACAGCGACTGTCAGGGGCCACCACTGCCTCTTCCTGCCTGTGGGGGCTAACAGCTTCCCACCTGCTAGGGCTCAGGAGCCCCGTCTCTCCTTGGTGGGCTCTAGGACCACTGCCCACACTTTTGTAAACCGTCCCTTTGCTGTTGAATTGTCCTCACCCCCATTTGCATGTGTCATATGATTCCTGAAAGTATGGGGGAGATAACTCAGTCTGTAACTGTCCCTGACATCCCTGTTCCTCCCTCCATCTCTGGTCTCCGCCCCCCCCCCCATTTTCTGAGCCCCAGGAGGACAGATCCAGGCAGGGAGGCCAGCAGCTTAAAAAGTCATCTTTATTGGTTTCTTACTGCCTCACAGAGCATCAGGGTCAATCCCTCCTGGGAATATGGCATTTGAAGAGATAAATACTTATTTTGCCCCCAACTTGTCAGTAGAGGAAAGTTTAATAAAAATAGTAATATAACAACAATAATAATGGCTATGACCAATAATAAAACGCCCCCTATGATCCCCTAATACACAGGTGGTTGAAGCTTTGAGAAAAAGGACCACCCCCCTTTCTGGGAGGGGCCAGAGTGTGCCTGGAGACCCTCCAGCGGCCCCCATCAGGTGCCATCTCCCACCAAGCAGCCTTTATAAATACCCTCCCCATCCCGTCCCTGTCTAGGAATGATCTCCCCCCTGGGCGGATTAGATGCAAGGTCAGTTGGTTCTCAGGGCCCCTCTCTGTTCCCAACCCTGCCAAGCTCCTCCCCAGAGAGAAAGGCCCCTATCAGTAGTGCTCCCCTCCCGGCCCCCCTCGGCTCTCTGCTCCTCTTCACTGCTCCTCCTTTATCCCTCTCCTCCTCTGGATGCCTCTTCCCTCCTGCCTCTTCCACTTCTTTTCCTTCCCCTTCCCTCTCCTACTTCCTTCACCCACATCCTCCTTCACTTACAGCCTCCCTGCTCCTTGTCTATCCTCCTTTCCTTTGAAAAAAAAAAATATACATATTTTTTATTTTTTAAGTAATCTCTACACCCAACGTGGGGCTTGAACTCACAACCCTGAGATCAAGAGTCACATGCTCTACTGACTGAGCCAGCCAGGCGCCCCATTCTCCTTTCCTTTGGATCAGACTCTGTCTTTCCTACCTTGACCCTGAGCAGAGACCGCGATATGCCCCAACTTGGCCTCACCTAGAGGCTACACAGTCCACAGCCAAGAGACCCCACATTGTTCCCAGGGACCCAGTCCTTCTCCATCCCTCATCCCAACTCTTGCTTGCAGGCCTTCTGAGGCTTGGCACTGGAAAGGAGAGCTTTGGCACAATCGCCCTTGGACTCCAGGGCAGATGGGCCCCCAGTGCAGAAAGGGGGCCATTCTATTCCCAGTAGCTAGCAGAGATAGGGGCTGGGAGCAGAGGGGAAAGGCAGGATAAGGGCTGGGAGTCAGGGCCCCCAGGTCCTGGGTACCCAGACCAGCCTCCGAGTCGCTCTCCAACCCAGGCCCTCCCTGAGTCCGAATTTCCACACATCCCGGGCCAGCCGGAGCATGGCATTCCTCAAGCTCTTTGCTCGTTTCTGTCTCTCGGTCCTGGGATCGGGGTGGGCCCTGCCAGAGGGTGTCAAGGGGACCCCTCTGACTCAGGGGCTGGGGGGAGGCTCCGGGGCCGTTCTGACACCTGGAGGGGAAACAGAAGGAAGGACTCTTTCCTTACCAGACCAGTGCCCCCCAGAGGCCCTCCCAGGACCCATCACCTCCTGCATCCAGGCCCTTGGAGGAGGCCAGATGTGAGGTGGGGGTGGGGCTATAGGAGAAAAACCCTGGGATCTCCTACTCAACCCTGGAGCCCAAATCAAAGTCCCTTTGTTCATTTACTCTATTCTTCCTCGATCAACAGACACGCTTTACTCTAGGCAAGCAGAAGACAAACTTGACCCTCACTATCAGGGAGCCCACAGTTGAGGGAGGAGGACTGGCATCGGAGAAAGACCATAGCACAGAAGGACTGACAAGGAGGGGTGGAGGGAAGGGCACGGGCCCTAGGGAGGCTGGTGGCTGCCAGGCAACCAGGTGATCTCTGGAAAAGGTGATATTAGTGCAGAGCTTTGAAGGTGGCCTGGATGTTAATGAAAGGGCATTCAAAGCAGGGGGGACATCAGGGGCAAAAGCCTGAAGGTGTGAAAGAATATGGCAAGTCCCAGGGCTCTGCGTGGAGATGTGGCCTGAGGGTGAATGGGAGCCTTCCCAGCTCCTCTTATGTCTTCCCCATCCCCAGCCAGAGTGGACTCTCCTCTGATCCTTCCACCTCAGGTTGGGCCTCTAAAGAGTTGCTCTTCTGTGGCACTCTCCCCATGTATCAGGTACCCTGCTGAAGTCATCATCACCTCATACAGTTACCACTTCTAGAATAATCTCAAATAATAACCTCATTTATAAGTGAAAGAAGCTGGACATCTCACCCAGGGCCACACTCCTGGGACAGTCAGGGCCAAGATTCCCACCTAGGCCGACCTGCCTCCAGGCCTCTGTTGGGGCCCACTGTGGGGACAAGTCTGCTTCTCTTAGCATCCAGGGCAGGGATGGGCTCAGCTTGTTCTCTGGCTTCAGGTCCCAGCACAGGGTCTAGCACAGAACAGAACTACCTGTGCTTTTACACGGGAGGGGAAAACCCCCATCAGCTCACCTGTATCAGGGAGTCTGCGGGGCTCAGAGATCCCTGGGGGCAGGACACGGACTCGCTGGACAGAGATGTCCAAGGCTTCCTCTTCACTGCTCCAGGAGCAGGATGGGGGGGAGGGGGGAAGACACAAAAATCCAAGGTTAAATATGAGGGGCCCAAAGGGGGTGGAAACTTTGGGGAGGGAAATGGAGGCAGTGGAAGCAGCGGGGTTGTCCTTACTGGCGTCCGCGTCTCCAGCGAGCCCGTCGCTGCCCACGGAGGCTGGGCGGCGCGAAGCCTCCGAGAAGCTATGGGGACGCTGGGGGCCGGAGCCGCGGGTACCTCGGCCCTTCCCTTCTGGAGCCTGTTGGGGGACAATGCAGAAGGGCTGGGACCGGGCGGCGCACCATCCCAGGGCAAACGAACCGCAGTGGGGCCCCCAGCCTGGACGTGCTGGGGTCCCGGGTCCGAGGTAAGCAGAGGACTGCGATCGGCTCAAACGCGTCAGAAGACCGGTGATTGGCTGAGCCTCACTAGGGAGGCTTGTGATTGGCCCCGGAGAACTCACCCGGGGCAGGTCCCTGGCGCTGGGCTTCCCGTCCGTGGGGCCCACGTGCACCAGGTGGTTGAAGTTGGTGGGCGGTGAGATGAGCTTGGAGCGCACAAAGGGGTCCTTCAGCATCTCCCTGCGGGTGGAGGGAATATGGGGGGGAGGGGCGGCGCAAGAGACCTCCTCGGCCCCCTCCCGAAACGCCCCCGCCCCCAAGCCTGGGAGGCCCCGCCCAGCTACCGCATCGCGCACGCGCACCTGCGCCGGGGCTGCCGCTGCTCCTCAGACACGCGGAAGAAGAAGTGGCGCTTGCTCTTGGTGCGGAACAGCTGGCGTCGGCTGTTGTCAGTGAGGTCGGGGATGTCGAACTCGTCCTTCTCTGTGGGAGCAGCAGAGAGCCGGACGGTGCTCCGAAGTCCCCAGGGCCCGTCCGCTGGAGCTCAGGGTCACACATCCACACGTGAACGCACACACTCCGTACTCGCTTGCACACGCACGTCCTCACCTGCCAGCCGGTTCCTGAGGTAGGTCAGGCGGACCTTCTCCGTGCCAAAGAGGAACAGGGAGCCCTCCGGGTTTAGGGGTCGCACCTGAGGCAGCAGGCACAGAGGTCAGCCGTGCTCCCCGACTGCACCCCGGTGCAGGGCCCGGGGTCTGGGCAGGCCCTCACCTTCTTGAGTGGCACCGTCTGGACCCATTCTGCTTTCCTTACATCAAACACATCGATGGAGTTCTCGCTGAACACTGTCAGGTAGGGGGCTGCATAACCTGCGGGGCAGGAGACCCGCACATCAGGCACCTCTGTGGGCTTGTTGGGAACACCCCCCCCCCCCCCCCCCCCCCCCCCCCCCCCCCCCCCCGTGTCCTCCTCCCTACAGTAACTTCCATGCCCAACCGAAGGTCCTTCTGAAGACTCCAGGTTGCCCCACCCAAGGTCCATAAGGAATCAGAGATGACAGCCATGGAGCACTCGCTCGCTATCTGGCATGCCAGGCAAAGTTCCAACCACTTGGCAGACGTTTTCTCCTTCACTTCTTAAACAACTCTGGGCAGGTCGTATTTATCACCCCTAACTTACAGATGACAGAGTGGAACCCCAGAGCTAAGTAATGGCCAAGGTCACCCAGTGGTGAGTGAGAGCTGGGAATTAGCCCTGGGCAGTCTGATTCCAACTCCTACAGACGAAGTCTCTGCTACACCCAACCCACAGGCCCAACCCCAGAAGAGCCACTGCTTATGAAGGGAGCTCTGTCCCTGTCTTCTAGCTGGGACGCCATCTCACAGTTACCTCCTCCACTGCCCTGTTCATTCATTCATTCATTCATTCCTCCAAACATTCATAGCCCCTCAGGTGTGCTTCCCTGGGCTGGGTGCAGGATGGGATGAAGAAACCAGCCCCAGCCCATTCCGTAGGCCCCCACTGTACCAAACCAGTCATTAAAAAGAGGTGCGAAGAGCAGTAGGGCAGAGGTCTGCACACAGAGGTGGGGGAGCAAAAAGGAACAAAGGACCAGCAATGGGGGAAGGCAGGGCAGGGAGCATGAAAGCAGTAATGACAATGGCAGAAATCATGGTGGTCATTTGCGGAGAGCCTACCAGCTCCAGGCCCTGAGCTAGCACTGCAGCTGGACTTGGTTAAGAGTTTGCCTGGGGGCGCCTGGGTGGCTCAGTTGGTTAAGTGACTGCCTTCGGCTCAGGTCATGATCCTGGAGTCCCAGGATCGAGTCCCGCATCGGGCTCCCTGCTCGGCAGGGAGTCTGCTTCTCTCTCTGACCCTCCTCCCTCTCATGTGCTCTCTCTCTCTCTCATTCTCTCTATCTCAAATAAATAAATAAAATCTTTAAAAAAAAAAAAAAAGTTTGCCTGGTACAGGAAGAACAGTTTAGGCGGGGGAAGAGCATGAGCAAAGGCCTGGGAGAGGAAGATCCGGTGCAGTCCACTGAGGGCAGAGCAGGGGCTGGTCAGGCAGGAGGACCCTCCGCAGCCCGGCCCTCTGCAGGCCTTACCCCAGCCTGTGGGCACTGCTGGCCACAGCAGCTCGTGGATGCGAGACTTGCGGCCGGCGCTGTCCACATAGACCCCCGCAGTGGTGAAGAGCAGCAGCAACTCACTAAGGCTGAGCTCCACGGCGCCCAGCGCCTCGCCCAGGCCCCCGCGGGACGGTGGCAGCTCCTCGGGCACCAGACGGGCCCCTAGCGCTAAGGGCGCAGCCTCGTTGAGCAGCGGGTAGAGGGCGAAGGCACCAGCGGCTCCCACGCACAGCCGGTCGCCCAGCAGCCCCAGGCTCTGCACAGGTGCGGGTGCCTGCAGCTCTCGGATGCGGCGCTGCCAGGGCCCCGGGCCTGGGCCCAGCTGGTAGCAGAGCACCTGGCGCTTGACGGCTACACAGAGAACGGGGGTGCGGGCCTGCAGGATGCACCCGGCTGCCAGCACCTGGCAGCCTCGAGACTCGGGGATCTTGGCACCCACCACCTCCGCGCTCTCCAGCTTGGCCAGGGCGAAGAGGCGCACGCTGGGGCCACGGCCACACAGCACGACCAGAAGGCCCGCCGCGGGGCTCACAGCCAGCCGCTGCACCCGCCGGCACTCGCCCACCTGGAAGATGTCTTCGGGGTTGGCAAAGGGGAGTGTCACCAGCAGGTGGGTGAAGAACAGCCCCCTGCCCATCCTCCTCTGGCCCCTGGGGCCGGCCCCCACCCAGCTCCACCCTGGCATGTACCATTCCTATGCAGGTGGATCACAAACAGCCCGTCCTCGGTGCCCAGAGCAAGCCGGTCCTGGTCTAGTAGAGGGAGGAAGAGAATCAGGGGTCAGGGAGCCCATCTGGCAGCCGGAGACGAGGCAGCTTGCCTGTCCTTGCTGAGCCTCAGTTTCTCCTGAGGACATGGGGATGGCAATCCCAGCTCTCCAGGGCAGGGGCTGGCTCAGGGCCGCGGCCAGCTGCCCGGGGAAGCCAGGAGGCACTGCTCCCTCACTTCCTCGTGGAGGTCCCGCTGAGCGCCAGGCTCCTGGACGACCACAGCAGCCCCACAGGAGGTGGTGTGAGGCTCCCCTGTGGTCTCCCTGCTGCCAGTAAGAAAGCCAGCACGGGAGCCCTCATTCGTCTCTTGCTAAAAGCCCTTTGCTCTTTTCACTCATTTAAGATTCTTTGAGAAAGAGCAGAAACTGAGGCACAGAGAAATGGAGTGGCAGGAGCCAAGCCCCCGGCCCCCCGGCTCAGGCTGTCCACATAGCCATGCCCAGGGGACGGTGACGTCCGTAATGCGGAGCGTCCGCAGCTCGTGGCTGTAGGGACTGGGCAGGGACCCTCCCAACAGGCCCAGACTCCTCCCCAGAGCCTGCCCAGGGCAATGCCCCTCAGCGTGCGGCTCACCGATGACAGCGGCGCAGAGCGCGTGGGGCAGCAGTGGCAGCCCATTGTCATAGGCTTCCTTCAGTGTGTACACCGGCCTTGGCCTTGGCCGCGTGTCCAGCAGCAGCCGCTGCAGCTCGCCCAGCACCTGCAGCCAGCGCTCCCGCTCGGCCTCACTCTCGGCCAGCAGCAGCACGGTGCACACGGCGGGGGGCACGGTCAGCTGGGAGGCTGTCACCTGTGGGCAGGGACCCAGGCTGCAGGGCTGTGGGCCGACAGCCGGCCATCCCCTCCCTCCGCCCTAGTCGATGCCTCTTAGCACCAGGTGAGCGGCCAGGTGCAGGGCCAGAAGCTGTCTTACAGCAGGTGATTCGCCAGACAGGACGGTCAGACTGTCCCACCAACAAGGCCAGAGCCCAGAGCCAGTGCCGTGGTCGGGGAGGGACGGGGCATCGTGGAAACACACAGCCCCAGGCCGACAGTGAAAGATGACCTCCCCGGGGAAGAGACATTTCTGCTGGAGCCCAGGGGGTGAGTGGAGTAACCAGGAATGGTCTAGGCTGGGGAGAGGCTCGGGGGCGGCCTGAGCCAAGCAGAGCAAACAGGATGGGAAGGGTCCGTGGTTACAGGGCACTTTTGGAACTGGAGAAAGCGAGCCATGTTCCGAGCAGAGAGAGGCTCCAGAGGGAGGCCGGGGAGGCCCACAGGGTCAGAAATGTGAAGCCTCAAGGCCACGGTCAGGAGCACCCTGAGGGTGATGGGAAGCCACAGAAGGGTTCTAAACGAGCAGAACATGGCCAACTTCACAAACAGAAAGCAAACCGCACTGTGGGATGGAGGCTACCATAGCTGTCCTTGTGGAGGTGGCGCGGGGATGGGGTGGGGCGTGGAGAGGGCAGCCACGGAGAAGGACATAGAGGAGGGTGGCTGGAGCAGGGCTGCGTGGAGGCAGAAGGTGGCCCAGCCCAGCCTGCCTGGCACTCACCCTGAAGATGCGGGGCAGGTCCCTGGACTGGGCGTGGATAACATCAGAGGCCAGGACCGGGGTGGCTGAGAACTGGGGGTCCCTGGAGAGGCCCATGGAGTTGATCAGAGGTCACAGGGCCCCTGGGCGCCTCCCCCCACCGCTGCAGCCCTTCGCCCCTGCCGGGCACCCACCTCAGATCCAGGGCCTGCAGCAGGGCCCCGCTGGCCGGGCTGAGCCGTGGGTCAGGGGCGTCAAACAGGAGCAGGCGGGAGTCACTGAGGGCCGCGAACACGCGCTGCCAGCCGCGCCGGACACCCGAGGGTCGTGGCACCTGCAGGGGGGCAGGGGGTAAGGCAAGCATGGGAGGGCCCGCCGGGCTCTGGGCCCCGCCCGCGCTGGCCACCCCCGCCTCCTCCCCGGCCAGCCACCGCTCACCGACAGGAAGCCCTCGTAGGCTGTGCCCGTGCCCGTTTCGGGGTGCACTCCCAGGGCTGCGTGGAGGAGGCCAGGGGGCACAGGGCAGGGCGGGGCCTGGGGGGCACACGCTGAGTGACAGAAGTAGCCACAGGCTGTGGGGAAAGCAGGAGAAGCCGGTGGTGTGAGGCTGGGTGGGGACAGCCCAGAACCAGGACTCTGAACTCTCACCAATTCCCCCATCAGGTGAGAAGAAACAAAACAAGAGAGCAAAATGGAGCAGCAGGAAATGAGCTGCAGAAAGTCGAGGTGTGTCAAGATCAGGGCCGTCTCATTCCTTCCACCCAGGGACGGGAGGGGGGCGTGAAGGTGGGGTGGGGGCCTCACCGTCACAGCCTAGGCCCTGGCGGCCCAGGCCCAGCATCAGCGAGGTGCAGCGGAGACACTTGGTAGGGGATGGGAAGCTCCGGGGCCGCAGCACGTGTGAGCCAGGCTGGGGAGGTGGGACACGCCCGTTACCTTCGCCTGACCGTGGCCTCCCAGCGGCCTGCATCCCACCCCCGAGGCCAGCCTGAGGGGTCAGGTGGGATGGGGGAATGGGCCCATGGCGTTGTGAACCCAGCCCCAGTGAGTCTGTCACAGCACTCAAACTCACTGCCACCGTCCCCTGTGAGCTCTGCCAGCCATCATGCCCGTGGAGGGACCCAAGCAGGTCCTTGGAGGCCTGGCAGAATGGCTTGGTGCCCCCAGCCTGCTCCACCCCTCCAGGTGCTGACCTTTACAGGAGGACCTTCTGCAGGGGCGGTGGGAGCAGCAGGTGCTTTGGGGAGCACGGCCTGGGGGTAGGCAAGCAAACAGGTGAGGAGGGCACAGGCAGCCGGTGGGGCCCAGCCCCCCAGACGCGGGACTCCCGCCTGTCCTCACCCCCAGGCGCAGGCTGCGGCGGCCCTCTGGCCTCAGCTCTGGCTCCACACCAGGCCTCAGGGCCTCCCCTGAGAGGCCAGGGTCCTTGGCGGAATCCTTCTGGGGAGTGAGATGGGGCGGGGAGGGGGGAGTCAAGGCCCCTGTGCTTCTCCTCAGGACTCCTCCCAACCAGCCTGCGCGCACAGTTCTTACCTCTGAGCTCCGGAGGGACAGGAAGGGAATCAGGGAGTTCGAGGGCTTAGTGTCTGCAAACAGAGAGCACAGGTCACTGGAGGTGGGTCCCTGGCCCAGCCCTAACACTCGTTCCTGAGGAACTGGGGGCCAGCAGGAGCCTCAGTTTCCACCTTGGTGAAATGGAGCAATGACTGCAGGCTGTGGTGGCCTCCGTAAGTGCCGGGTAACAGTGGGGTAAGCAGCAAAGTCTGGAACAAGCTCTTGTCTCCACAGCCCTGTAAGGCCGTCGTGGGCCCCCCTTGGTCCCCATGAAGCTCGAGCGGGGGCCTAGCTCCCGGACAGGCAGGCAGACGAGCACTTACCCCCTGGGCCGCGGGCTACCAGTCCCTCCCGCAGCGCAGCCAGTTCCTGCTGCAGGCCCTGGTTCTGCTTCTCGGCCTCCTGCAGGCGGCTGAGGGAGGGAGAGCTCGTCAGAGCCCCCCGCAGAGGTCCGGAGCCCCCTTTGCAGGGCCTGCCCGTGCTCTCACCTCTCGGCCTGCAGCTGGGCCTCCTGCATCTGTGTCAGCCGCTCCTGCAGGCTCTGCTTCGCCCGGATCTCGGCCTCCAGGGCCAACTGCAGCTCCAGCCTGGCAGAGGCCTCCATCTTCTGCAGCCGCCGGGCCTTCCACTGGTGGTCCTGGTGGCCAGGGGGCGCCCAGATAAGGGGCTGCCTCAGAGGCCCCTTCCACCCTAGCGCACTGCTGTCCATGCCACCTGGCCAGACTCAAAGCCCTAGACTGGCCACTGACCTGCTGTGAGCTCAGGCAAGTCACTGATCTTCGATGAGCTCGGTGTCCCCGCCTGCCGAGCGAGGCTCCTAGCACGCCCACCCCCCGGGGTGTTTGTAGGGGCTCACCAGCGGCCGGGGAGGGAGCGTCTGGGTGCCCACGTTCCGCAAGGACTCCAGCTCCTCAGCCATCTTGGTGGCCAGGGCCTGCAGGTAGCCTCTTGAGCTCTTCTCATCATTCACCCTGATTGGGAAGGGGGCTCAGGGTCCTGGCCTGGACCCTCGGCCCCGCCTGGGCCCAGCCCCTCCCCCACTAGCCCCTTGGCTCCCACCAGCTGAGGATGTCCGCGATCTGGGCCTCCCAGTTGCTCTCCGTCTCCCGCCGTTCGCCCTCCAGCTGCTGCTTGCTCTGTTGCTCCCGCTCCAGCTCTTCCACCAGCTGGGGGCCAGGCGGGAAGAGGGGTCAGTCCCCAGGGGCCCCTGCACGCCCCAGAGCCCCATCTGTGTCCACCCTAGTTTACCCACCGTAGCTCACCTGCCAGCTGTGGGTGCTACCGGGCTGGGGAGACCGCCTGCTCTGGGACCCTGGCAGCTCGGACCATCCACCCGGCCAGCTCCCCACCCCTGCCCCACTGCCTGTCAGTCTGTCCGCCCTCCATCCGCCGTGCTCACCCGCTCCTGCTCCAGGCTCAGCCGCCGGTTCTCTTCCTGTAGCTGGCACAGAGCCTCCTCCTTCCCACTCAGCCTGGGGAAGAGAGGATGACTCGATGATTCCCAGCACAGGCCCCCCTCCAGTCCCCCACCCCGGCAGCCCAACTCACCCGCGGCCCCAGGCCTGCTCCAGCTGCACGCGCAGGGCAGCCACCTCCTTCCTCAGCTGTGCTTCCTGAGGCCCGCCCTCAGGCAGCCCCGTGCCATTGGTCTCAGAGGCTGTGTGGATGGTCTTGAGGACACAGAGAGGGGTCAGGGCAGGGGCCTAAGGAGCTATGGCCCACCCCTCCCAGGGACCCAGGTGGGGCCCTCAGGGCCCTGAGTAAGTTGGGCCAAGGGAAGTGCCCCTGGAAGAGGGTAAGACCTCACTACCTTGACCCGGAAAGATTCCTTCTCGAGACTTTGCTCCCTCTGTCTCTGGAGCTGTGTCACCTCCCGGCAGAGGGCGGCCACCTGGGCCTGCAACTGTGACGAGGCGTGGGGGCAGCCACTGCTGACCGTGTCCACCCTGAGCCACTCCCCGGCCTTGCCACAGACTCTGGGGCTTGCTGGCCACAGCAGGAATGCAGGCAGTGAACCTCCAGCCGCGCCCCCCCACCCCCCACCAAAATGCATCCCCTGGCTCGGGCCTCGGTCAGCCACAGTGGGGCCACAGAGGCGCATGGTGTTGCCAGCCCCGAGGCCTGAGCTCCCTAGGCTTCCTCCAACCACCCTGGGGGGCCACAGGGGCAGGGCTCTGCCGCTGTCCCCACCCGCCCCCATCACTCACCCTTCTGCTGCTGTCCTGGGCTTCCTCCAGCTGGGAGCTCAGGGCCTGGGTCTGGCTGGCTGTGGCCGCCTCTCTCTCCTGGGCCTCCTGCAGCCTCTGGAGCAGGTCCTCCTGCCGCTCCTGGGCTCTGCGGAGCTCCTGTGCCTGCCCCCGTAGCCCTGCCTGAGCCTCGGCCAGCTCCTGGGTGGCCCGAGAAGGGGGGGAGGGCAAGGCCTGGAGTCAGGGCACGGACCCCCTTAGCATGGAGCCCTGGGCCGCGCCCCGCACCTCACCAGACCCTCACCCGGACGAGCCGGTCTCGCTCCTGCCGTAGGTCGCAGTCCTGGCCCAGGCTACCACCCTCCGTCTGGGCCTTGCTGTCCCTCGGTGTCTCTGCCAGGAATCGTCACTGAGGCCCACACGTACTGACGGCCTCAGCCAGACACGCCGCATGCAATGGCTCACAGAACCCCCACCACAGCCCCGGAAGTGGGTCTCCTTGGCCCATTTTTCTACACGTAGGTTCAGAAAGTTTAAAATACTTCCCTGAGATCACAGCTCATATACAGAGTCGGGGCGGGACTGGAATCCAGGTTGGACTCAGGTGTGCTGGGGAAAGCTGCTCAGCCTCTGGGGCGAGCATGGGGGAAAGACATGGGGTGGCGTCGGGGGGGCGGGATACCTGACAGCCTGCCCTGTAGGGTCTGCACTTCCTTCCGTAGGCGCTCCAGCTCCCGGTGGTCTGAGGAGACCTGCAGGGCCTCTGCGGAGTGGGGGCACCCGTCGATGAGTAGCTAGTCCAGCAGTAGCTCCCGGGTCAGACCCACCCCAGCCCGGCTGGGGAGCCCGTACCTTGGAGCTTCCGGCTCAGCTCCATCTTCTCCTGCTCCAGACAATGGAGCTGCTGCTCGAGGCCAGCCAACTGCTCAGAGCTGCTCTCAGGGCTCGGACTGGGGACAGCAGGGCGACCCATGCTGGCAGAAAACCCTCCCCCGCAGAGCCCGCCATCTTCCCGCATCCAGTCGTCCGTTCACCCAAGAAACAGCCTCTGTCCGCCAGCTCTGTACCCAGCCCTGGGCTCCGTGCCGGCAGAAAAAGACCAGCCTGGACCAGACCCCAGCCCAGGGCTGTGCCCCAAGGTCCTCCAGACCCAGGTTCAAGCCCCAGCCCTGGCCCTTTTGAACGGTCACCTAACATATCTGAGGAACACCTCAGTTTCCTCACAGGCCCTCTTCCAGGGACAGGCACGAGGACGGGGAGATCTGGGCCAGCTGGCCCCACGCCCAGCACACAGTGGCGCTCGGAGTGCGGGTCAGACGCCTTTGCTTGCACATCAGAGTGCCTTCCCAGCGCAGTCTCAGGCCAGCCCCTCGAAAGAACTAGATCACCCGACCCAGTGTAAAATCGGCATAAAGAGGCATAAAGCGCAGCTCGGGGACTTGGAGGGGCCCGTCTAACTCTAGGCCTCTAGTTCTAAGTCCGGGACATTCTCAGCCTGCATGGAGGGTCCTCTAAGGGCCAGATGCTGGGATAGGACCCATAGGAGGCATAGGCAGGGCTCCACCAGAATCTGAGGACACGGGAGGTGTCTTCCCGAGGGCTCCGAGCACACTCCCGGACCACCTGTCACAGGCAGGCACCAGGTAGGCCATTCAGCCTCTTTCCCGGGGTCCCAGCAGGCCACGTGCCCGGTGTACTCCAGGCCAGGCCTCCCTCTAGGTATGTGAGGACGAGACTCACCTGCCCGAGGTGTAGGTGAAGCCCACAAATGGCAGGTGGTGGCCGGAGAAGGCTCCGTGGGAGGGTGGTGGGAGGGTCCCCTGCAGAAGGAGGGGAAGGAGTGTCACTCTCAACAGGCAGGCCTGGCTCCAGGCTGAGGCTCAAGACCCAGGAGACTCCCCTGGGACTGGGAGTGCCGACCTCCTCCTGCTCAGAGGGAACCGAGGAGGGTGACGTGGCCCCCACCTAAACAGACCACGACTCCCACATGTCCTTATGGCCACGGCCTCCCAGGCGCTGCTAGGGTCTTCTTCCTTACAAGACCTCTGGTTAACAGGATGATACTTGAGGTCCGAGGACCTCCACCCGTTAAAACCCACCGCGGTACAGGTGAACCCGCTCAGGTGAACCATAACACCCGTGAGCCTCTGGAGTGCGAGGGCCTCATCCTCCACCCAGCAGCTGCTCTGGAGAACTTCTGGGGGGTTCCCACAGCCAGCAAGGGTCAAGGCAGTGGGACCCACTACTCACCGGATGGTTGAGGGTGTCGTCGTCCACATCGAAGTTGGAGGTGTCCATGGGCCCACGGAGCTCAGGGATGTAGGGGGCGGTGCTGGTTGCCAGTCGCTCCCAGTCCACGCCTTCAAAGAAGGGGTGGTTCCGGAAGTCGTCCAGCCCCCCACGACCCAGCCGCCCCTCCTGGCGGCACAGCAGCTGGCGGATCAGGTCCCGGGCAGTGGCCGGCACGTCAGGCACGTCTGAGGGAAACTGCAGATGGTCCTGCAGGCCAGGGGGAGGGAGGGGTGCAGGTGGGCACCCAGGACCCCACCCCCACCTGCGGCTGTCCCAGCCGTGGGGGCTCAGGACTCCTGCTGCCCTCCCAGAGCCCCAGAGCCTGGCAGCCAGACCTCATGGTTCATGATCTTGCCGTAGGTTTCCACCAGGGATTCAGCATAGAAGGGCGTCTCCCCGAAGAGCAGCTCGTAGGCACAGACGCCCAGGGACCACCAGTCACACTGTGGGCCGTAGTGGCCTTTGCCTTCCTCCATGGCCTGCAGGATCTCGGGGGAGATGTAGTCTGGTGTCCCTACTGCCACTGACGAATCCACCTGGTTGGTGGGGGGCGCGGTGAGGACGCCATGAGGACAGCCTTGGGCTTGGCTAGGCCTGATGGCCCCTCACCAGAGCCCCCGGTCTGGCCCTGACACCCCCCCTCCCTCAGGCTTAGCCAGCCTGCTGACCCCACCTGGGGCCTCGACTCAGTCCCTCCTTCCCCTGGGAGCTCTCCGGGCCGGGTGCCCCTGCCCTCACCCTGGGGCCTTACCATACCACTGTTGTTGAGACGGAGGCATGAGCCGAAGTCAGCCAAGCGGATGTGACCGTTCATGTCCAGCAGGACATTGTCTGGCTTGACATCCCTGGAGGAGCGCAGGGGAAGAGGGGCTTGACCCGCGTGTGTAGGTGTGTGTTCAGGCACATGCCTGGATGTGAGTACATGGGCACACGCAAACACCAGCATGTATCTGCTCACACGTATTCCCGTGAGCACACAAGAACAATGTGTGTGCATGCATACGGCGGGGGGCCGGTGGCGGGGGGGTGGAGGCTGGTGGCAAGGCCTCCTGGCTCTCAAGAAGGAAGAAGGTGGTTAGATTGGGAAAAGCGACCCGTAAGGATGATCTTTGGAGGCAGCAGGGCACGCCGGGGGTTACGGAGTCAGACTTCCCGGGTGCAAACCGCTAGCCGAGTCACCTCAAGCCAGGTGCTTACCTAGGCTAAGCCCTGACTTTCTCACCTGTAAAGTGGGGACAAGGGCAGCCCCCATCACATAAGGTTTTTAGCATGAGGATTCAAAGGCATCGTGTATACGAAGCACCCAGCATAGGGCGTGGCATGTGGTGGGTGCTCAGCAACTGTCAGCTGTCCCCAGGGCAGTCAGCAGGTGGGTTGCAGGCCCTACCTGTGGACGTAGCCCAGCTGGTGCAAAGAGTGGATGGCCAGCACCATCTCAGCCAGGTAGAACTGAGCCAGCTCGGGTGGGAGGCGGTCCTCAAAGCGGCTCAGCAGAGTGAGGAGGTCCCCACCAGCATAGTAGTCCATCACCAGGTACTGGATGGTGGTGGAAGGGGGGGTGGGCAAGAATCAGACGGGGAGGGTAGGGGGGTACCTGTCCCAGGGCCCTGCCTCCTGCCCACCTCCCCATGGTTCTGAGGGGTTCTGGGAAGGCGAGAGTGTCTCCCAGCAGCTCTAGGGTTGCCAGCTTCCAGCCAGAGCTCAGGCAAGGGCTCCAGGCCCAGCAGCTGGTGGGGAGTGGAAGCCTTGTGGTTCCCATAGGAGGGGTCTCTCTCTCCTCAGACCCAGCATCTCCTTTGTCCCCAGGCAACACCCTCCAACCTTGCCGAGTCTCCTCACCAGGTACTCGTCATCTTGGAAGGCATAATGCAGAGCAGTCACCCAGCGGCTGTCCCCCTTCACCAGGACGTCCCGCTCCTCCTGGAAACAGGCAGTCTGCAGCAGGTTTGGGGAGGAGGGGGAAGGATGGGATCAGGGCCCAGGAAACCCTCCTCCCCAGCTCACGGGATGAAGAATAAGTAAATCTAGGAGCTGGGACTGAGGTTGCCTATGTAAGCCAGAGCCTGTGCTCTCTGGCTCTGGGCCTCAGTGTTATCATAAGGAAAATGGGAACTACGCTAGCTTCTAAGAAAGGCTTATCGTGGGGAAGCAATGGGGGAGGTTGGCAGTTGTTGGGGTGGGTCCTCTGCGGGCTCAGCAGCCTCTCCTGCCCCTTCCCCAGAATGCCCTGTATGCCCCAGTGGCAGCACACCCGCCCCCTGTCCCTTGGTAGGGTGCCCAAGTCCCATCGGACCCCAAACTGACCTCGGCCCTCTTGAGCATCTCCCACTTGTGCAGCATTTTCATGGCAAAAATCTGCCCACTGTCCCTCTGCCTCACCACGGCGACCTGAGGCCATAGGGAGCACCGGGGTCAGCTCTGCCCAGGTGCGAACCCCATCTTCCCACCTACCCCATGTCTTTTGCTCACCTCCCCGAAGGCCCCTCGGCCGATCACCTTCAAGATCTCGAAGTCATCTCTCTGCAGCCTCAGCTCTTTTACCTTCGCTACGAAGGGGCTGGCTGAGGGGCACAGAGTAGGGCTCAGGGAACCCACAGGGAGGGCCCTGGCTCCCTCTCTTGCCTGAGGAAAGTAGAAGCTGCAACCCCCAGGAGGCCAGAGCAGGGATGGCCTCCCCAGGGGTGGCCTCTGGTCAAGCTGCTAAGAGTAGGAAGCACGGAAGGTGGGGTCTGGGCTTTGCTGACCACCTGACCCCCAGACCTCCTGAAATCCATGGTTCCCTGGACCCGCGTCCCCAGACTCGAGGCGGTCTCAGTCCCAGGGGCTGATGGAACTTGTAGTCCTTCCCAGTCTGGGGTTGACCCTGGCTGACCAGGTCACCCTGAGGAGGAAGGGGATACCGTTCCCACCCTCAGCTCACAGTTCTTGGCGCCTAGCAGGACCAGGCCTGGGCCTGTCTTGGGAAACTGGACGGACAACATTCCTTGTCCCCAGAGAGGCTTCCCTGCCACTGGGAGCTGTGAGCCCTGGTCTTGGGACCCTACAGGCACAGAGGTACCTGGCTGGGAGTAAGGCCTGAGGCAGCCCCGGAGGACAAGTCACACAGTGGTTCCACAGGGCTCCGGGAGGTCAGGCTTTGTGCTCCCCATGTGGGGCCTTTTCTGTCTGCAGGCATAAATAGGTCTGCCCACATTCTCACAAGACTTAAAAATGGAGCCAAAAAACCTTTCCCTGGCGCCTGATGCTGGCACCTGAGGGAGCGAACACTCAAGATCTTCTCCAGGCCTGACCAGCCCTACAACTCTAGGCCCTGCCTCCCTCTCTGGACTTGGCTTTTATCTGAGCAAGAGCCTCCACGTCTCCCAGTCCCTGATACTCCCTTGAGGGGCATCTCCAGCCACTCCCAGGCCTTTTCCAGGCCCGGAGAAGCCACAGGCCTGGGGAGGGAATTGGAGCCTGGAAACTCAGGGAGGCAAGAATGATGGGTGGGAGGTTGGGGGCAGCTGCAGTCTGGCTCCCTGCCTCAGTTTCCCCCTGCCAGCAGGTAAACTCCCTGCCAGCTGGGCGGGTCTGTGGGTGGGACAGAGAGCTGCTCCACAGGTTTATCGGGCAGAACCCCCGCAGCAAGGGTGGTGTGGAAACTTCATTACAGAAATTAATTGTCTCCTTCCCAGGCCTGTGTGTGCGGCTGGGAGGAGCAGCCCAAGGCCTCCAAGGGGGAACTGAGGCCAGGTGGCTACCCATCAGCCGGACAGGAGCCAAAGCCAGGGGCCATAGTCAGGAGGATCATGGTCCCCAGGACAGGCTGCCCAGTCCTCTGGCCTTGCCGCAGGGGACGGGGGCTCTGGGCAGGAGCGGGGACGAGTTGGAGCAGGAGCTGAGTGAGTCACTGCCCTGCCGGTTACCTCGGGAGATGTCAACAGACAGGCCCCCATGCTGGGGTCCCAGGCGGAGACGCCAGAGGCTGGCAGGGAGGAGCACATGTGTGTGCAAACACACACACACACACACACACGTGTGCGTGGGCATTACAGCAGGTGATGACAACACGGTCAGATACACATGAATAAGGTGCAGAAGTGCCAGGGAGAGTGGCAGGCACCGGAGGCAGGGGCTTCCTGGCTGCCCTCACCCTGGAGGACAGGGCTGGGCTGGGGGCTAGCTCACTGGAATGTCTTGCAGGCCCCCAACCAGGCCAGGCCAGGCCTCGTGCCGGCCCAGAGCTAAGGAGTGCCAGGAACGCTAGTCACCCACTGGGCAAACACCGGCCTCGCCCCACCCTCCGGGCCGGGCCCCTGTGCCCTCCCCCCACGGCCTGGCCAGACATAACCAGGAGGCCTGGGGCTGGTGCCGGGCCGGTGTCCGCACTGGGTTGAGGGTTGCCCCAGGTCAGCCACTTCCGGTGACTCAGAGGAGTCAACCAGGAAGGGGTGCAGACCCACCTCCAGCCAAGCCCCCCTCCGCGGCCCTGGGGAATAGACCTCAGGAAGTCTGGCCAGCGACCTGCACAGGGAAAGGGGCTGAGGTTGGTTCCTGTGTCCAGTTTGGGGTGGCCTTGTATGCCGAGAGATGGAAGTATCTGTGTGTGAATGTCTGCAAGTGTGCGATCCCTGTGGATCTGTGAGTGGAAGTAGGGAAGTTTGTAACAGCCAGTGCGGTTGGGGTGGTGTTCAGGGTGAAGTGTGGGGCTCCCCGGATCTCTCCTTGAGCTGTGATTATCTCAGCGTGTCCGTGTGGTATGGGGGAGACAGAAAGCGCGTGTGTCAGTGCGGGAGACACACAGGGGTCTGCGTGTGTGCCTGTTTGTTCTCCACGGTCATGAAGTATGATGTGTGAGTGAGGAATCCCTGACGTGACTCTGTAGCCCGTGTATTGTGTACCTGAGTCTGAAGTCTATACTTGGGACCAAGCTTGTGTGTCTGTGTAAGTTGTGTGTTGTGTACACGCGCCAGCTTCTGTGCGCGGGAAGGAGTGCGTGTGTGTGTCTGAGGCAGGATAAGGTGTGCAGCTAATTGAGAGGGTCCAAGGGGTCGGGCGGCACGAATTAGGGCCGGTGCCGGCTCCGCGCGGGGAGCCCGTGGGGGTGCCGCTCCCTGCGGGAGGGTCTGTGGGCGCAGGGCGCGGGGGGGAGAGGGTCCCGGCGCGGTGTCCCTCGGGCCGCCCCACCTCGACCCCACCTCGGTCCCGCCCGGGTCACTCACCCCAGCTCAGGAACTGCGCCACGTTGCGCTCCCGCCGGAGGGGGGCGCTGCTGAGCTCGTGGTGCAGCCCCAGCAGCAGATCCAGGAGGCCGTCGAGCCCGGGGCCACCGCCGGCCTCGCCCCGCGCCAGCCGCTGCAGCGCGCGCAGCCGCCGCTCCATGGCTGCGGCCGGAGCCCCGCGCCCGGGCTAGAGCCGGGCCACCCGCATGCCCGCCCGTCGGCCCGTCCGTCTGTCGGTCCGCGGGTCGTCCGCGAGTCCTCCCCCCACCCCTCCCGCCCTCCCCGCTGTCACCTTCCTCGGCTGCCGCCTGCGCGCCCACACCTGGGCGCCGCGCCCCGCCCTCTGCCCCGCCCCTCGACGGACGGGCAGGTGAGCGCCGGCCAATGGGAGACGCGACTGGAGGTGAAGGTGGGAGGGCGGAGGCGCGCGGGGGCGGAGACAACCCTCGGCCAGGAAGTGGGGGGGCGGGCCCCGAACAGTAAACTCCTGGCTGGGCTGGACAAGGGGGTCTTCCCGTAGGGGCCCGGGAAGGTTGCCTGGATTTCCGCGCGGCCCCAGACCCAGCCGTACCCGGCCCTTCGCCGACCCCTAACCTAGGTAGGGGATGCCCGGGGCAGTTCGGCTTCCCTCGCCCGCCCTGAGACAGCGACTGCCTCTCCCTCAGGTCAGGGAGAGGGGGCTGGAGACGCCCGCGGCCCCGGAGCCGGATGGGAGTTGTAGTCCCCTCTCTCCCCGGGATGCCCGCCGCGCTTGGCACCCCCCCCCCCACTCCCAAGGGCTGGCGGGGAGAACCTCGGTAGTTTCAGATTTTATTTTATTTGTATCGTTACAGCCGACTTGGGATAGAGGTAGGTGAGGCGGGGATGGTTACACCCATTTGGCAGATGGACACACTGAGGCTTGAGAAGGACGAAGGTGAATGGAGAGGCTGAGGGTGAGGAGGCCCCGCAGCTAGGCCCTGGAGTGGGGCTGGTCTGGCAACTCCACCACAGGCTTTTCAAGCCTAGGCGGGAGCAAGGCCTGCGGCCGGCCTGGAACATGAGAACCAAGGAGAGGTGGAAGCTGGGCTGGAGGAGATGGGCGAGTGGAGGTACTGATTCTGTCCAGTGGCATTTCTGATTTCTGCCCAGCTGGAGACAGCTGGGCTGGACCGGACGCCAGGGGACTGTGGGTCTGTCCAAGAGGAGGGAACAAAGGGTGGGGCATTTTAGTGGCTTTAGACAACAAATTCTTCCATTAAAAGATCTCTTTGGGGTTTTGCCTGCCCCCTCAGACGGGGACCTCCGAGTCCGGACAGGGTCATTGCCAGCGTTGGCGGAGGAGGCGCTCTGTGAATGTCTGCGGAGCTGAGCTGAGCCTCCCTGGCAGTACTCAGGGGACTTTCTGTCAGGCCTCCAATTTGCTGTCCTCTGAGCCCTGCCCTGTGGCTTCCCTGTGCCCACCCTCAGCCAAGTGGGGAAATGGAGTCAGGCTGTCTCACTCACTCCTGGCAGGGAGTGGGGGCAGGAGTTCTGGTGCGCTCTCACCTGAAGCATTCTGGGTCCTCCTAATGGGGCAGGGCTGGGGTGGGGCCCACAGGAAGATTCCCCCCACTACAGGCCACAGGGGGGCGCCAGAGACCAGAGGAGGGCCAGGTGCTCAGGCCAAGTCCAAGTGCCCATCTCCTAAGGAACTCTAGGGTAGGGAAGGTGTCCTGGGTGGGAAGATGGGCCATTCCTCACTGCCCCTCTTGGCCACCCTGATTCCCTGCCCCCCAGCCCGCCACAGCCCGCAGGGGTCAGCAGTCACGGGCCAACCAGTGAGGCCTCTGGGTCCTGGATCACTCCAAGTGCGACCTCTGGCAAGTCCCTAGCCTCTCTGAATGCCATTCTCAGACAAGGCTATCCTCTTGCTGAGAAGACTCCATCCCCGCAGGAGGGGCTGGCTGGCTCAGCCCACCTTATGGTGACCTGAATGCCTGGAATTCCTGCCTTTTACTGGGGGCTCCCTCTAAAAACCATCACAACACAAGCCCCTGGCTGAATCAGTCCATAGAGCCTGGGTCTCTTGATCTTGGGGTTTTAAGTTCAAGCCCCAGGGTATAGAGGTTACTTAAGAAAATTAAAAATCTTAAAAAGAAAAAAAGATTCCGGGCGCTTGGGTGGCTCAGTTGGTTAAGCGTCTGCCTTCGGCTCAGGCCCTGATCTCAGGGTCCTGGGATCGAGTCCCACATCAGGCTCCTTGCTCAATGGAGAGTCTGCTTCTCCCTCTGCCCCTCCCTCCCCCTCTTGTGTTCTCGCCCTCTCTCTCTCTCTCTCGCAAAAATAAATAAAATCTTAAAAAAAAAAAAATGCCATCTCCACATAGGACGGCAGAAAGGAAACTGAGTCACAGGCAGCAAAAGCTGAGTACTGTTGAGGTCTGCTTGGGCTGAGAAGGGACTGGCGCTTGGCACTCCCCACCCATCCGGTACTTGATTCTATTTGGTCCTGTATTTGTTTGGGTTTTTTTTTTTAAAGATTTTTTGTTTATTTATTTGACACAGAGAGAGAGAGAGACAGTAGGAGAGGGAACACAAGCAGGGGGAGTGGGAGAGGGAGAAGCAGGCTTTCCGAGGAGCAGGGAGCCCGACGCGGGGCTCAATCCCAGGACCCTGGGATCATGACCCAAGCCGAAGGCAGACGCTTAATGAC
This sequence comes from Neomonachus schauinslandi, assembly GCF_002201575.2. Lineage (NCBI taxonomy): Eukaryota > Metazoa > Chordata > Mammalia > Carnivora > Phocidae > Neomonachus > Neomonachus schauinslandi. The sequence goes on along the minus strand of NC_058413.1, from coordinate 7,540,790 downwards.
TGAGCCACCCAGGTGCCCCTTGTATTCGTTTTTGTCACATCCTTGTTCCAAGCCTCAGTTTCCTTGTCTGTAAGGGGGGTTGGGCGCCCTTCCCACTCCTGTGCGGCCTCAAGGTCAGAAAGCCCCTCAGGACTCAGTCGGTGCCTGAACTCCTGCTCCAGTCTCCACAAGCCACGGTCCTCCAGCCCTGAGGGCAGAAAGTTCTTGCACGCAGCGCTGCTTTGCCTCAGCAGATCTGTTCTCTGAGCTTGTGTGAGCCAGACCTGTAGGGCCACAGGTCCTTGCCCCAGGGCGCCCTGTGTGGGACGAGGCTCCTGGCCCAGGCCAGTGGGTGTTCAGCGGGTGGGTCTGAGCAGGAGACCCCCACCACCTCCCTCTTCCCCACTGCCCTCTTGGTGACTGCTTGTGGGAGGCCCACCCAGCTGCAGGGACACCTGCTCCCCTCATAACCTCTTCCCCGCTCTGAGTCCCTTTGGTATTGAGGTGCCAGCACCATCTCTCATCCAGCCCTGTGGGGAGCAGATCACCCGGATAACACCTTACATTCCATTCCTACTGTGCTTCTGAGCATTTCAAAGTGACTGCAGATCTGTTATCTTCGGGAGGAGGGGATTATTATTTCCTTCTCTTAATAGAGTAATACCTTGAGGCTGGGGAGGTGGGAGGTGGGCAGTGCCAGCTTGCCTCCTGACTCAGGCTGCAGGTGTCCACCAGTACCTGGCAGCAGGAGGGCAGCGTGTCGTGCCCAGATGCTGGGGACAGGGGCGAGGACATGGTCCTCGAGGACATAGTCCACAGTGGACTTGACATAGACTTCTGCCAAGGTCCTTAGATGGCGAGACCCAGGCCTAGCAGGGGAGAGAGGCCAACCCAGATAAGGGGGCCCCAAGTGAGTGACAGGGCACTCAGCTTCTCCCGCCCCCAGACCATAGACCTCTGGGTCTATGAGGGGACCAGAAACAAGCCAGGCTCCAGGGTCTCTTGCATCCACGGCCACATCTTAAGCCTCCCCAGCCTGGTCTGTGGCTCCCCTTTCCCCCAAGGTCGAGCAAGATGCAGCCCCAGTGGCTGAGGCTGAGCCCCTCCCAGCCCTGCTCCGGAAGCCACTCTCAGCAGATGGTCCTGCAGGGCTAACTAGGGTGCCAGACTGCCCTTGCCCTTGGCCACAGCAGAAGCAGTGACCCACTCCTGCCCCAGAGAGCCAGGGAAAACCGAGAGGCTGGCTGCGGCCTCATCCTGCCCTGCCTACTGTTGACCAGGCATTGGCCTTGGGCAAGTCACTTCCTCTGTCTCTGGGCCGCTGTCTCTGTGCACAAGGGAGAACTGCCCAGCTCAGGCGTGAGAGGCAAATGGTCCGCAGGATGGCCACCAACGGTTGCTGGAGCTTGTTTGTCTAGTTAGAGTGTGGGGTTGAGGGGGAGTGGTAAGTCGGGGGGGTTCCCTGTGTCCTGCTGCTCAGGCACTCGGGTTTTATCGCCCTGTCTACTGGGGTGGCTTTTCGGGGAAGGACTGATAGAGATGGTGGGGTTGAGGGCCCCCACTCCCCAAGCTAGTCTTGGCAGCCCCACATGCCCGCTCCCCCGCCCTCCCCAACACACCAGGGGTGTGTCCTCTGAAAAGTCCAAAGCGCCAAATGGGTGGACATATGGTGATTTCATCATCCTGGTTTTTCTTCCAAAACCCTTCTCTGTGCTGCTCCAGCACACTATAGGGGCTCCCACGCTCCACACAGCAGCTGCAGCCCCACGTGGTTTTATAATTACCAATCCCTCTGGGTGCACAGGAAGCCAGGCCCTGAGCCCCCTTGGCCACCACCCCTCTGGCCCATGGGCGCCACCCGGTCTGCGAGCTGCTTCAGGGAAGGGTGGGTCCTGCCTGCTTTGTTCTGGGAGTTGGGTGCGGTGCTGGGCTCCCTGCACCAATCCTTACCACCCCCCTGACCAACCACGGTGCGCCTCCGGAGCTGGGCACCCCAGGGGCCTTCCCTCTGTGAAGCTGGGGTCCCTGCATTTGGCACATGAAGAAACAGCCTCGGGAAGGGAGAGGCTAAGTCCTAACAAGAGGCCGAGCTGGGATTCTAACTGCCCCTGCCTGGCCTGAGGCCTGCCTTCTGTGTACTTTCTCGGCTGGGGTGTTCTGAATGCAGAGGGGCAGGAGTGGTGGCTTTGGGCAAGTCCTGTAACCAGCCCGTCTGAGATAAGAACAGGACACTGGGTTGGATTCAATGGTTTACTTTTTTGTTTACTAGGAAGTAGAAGGAATGTTCATTCCGATGTGTTCTCACGTGGGATGTCAATGTGTAAAACAGAGCTGCCAGGGCACCTGGGTGACTCAGCTGGTTAAGGGTCTGCCCTCAGCTCGAGTCATGATCCTGGGGTCCTGGGATCGAGCCCCTCGTTGGGCTCCTTGGTCAGCGGAGAGTCTGCTTCTCCCTCTCCCTCTGCCCCTCCCCCTGCTCATGCGCACTCTCTCTCTCAAAAAAAAAATAAAATCTTAAAACAGAGCTGTCGATTGGGGCCTACACAGGGGGTGGGCCCCAGTGCCCCCTGGGTGCTGGGCTCTGAGGTGCTACACGGGAAGATGGCCCCCAATGCACCTCATTCCAGGAGCTCTGGGGGCCGGGTGCAAACAGCCCCCTGTGCCCCAGACTAGTCTCTGAAGAGGGGCCTTTTGCCCAGGATTCTGGCCAGCTAGGGAGGCGGGGAGGAGGAAGGGATGGGGGGGCCGGCCCTCAGGAGGGTGGCCACATCTGAACCTAGAAGACCCCCCCCAACTATAAAACACAGACCAAGGACAGGAGCTCTGAAGCAGCAGGGGGGCAGACACCTGCTGAGGGCCCCTCCTTCAAGCCTCAGATGGGCAGCCATTTCCTGGGGCAGCACCCCCATGCTGAGAGTGCGGGCCTTTAGCTGGAAGGGGCAGAGCAGGCCAGCAGCGCCTCTCACCCACATTCCGTAAGAACTCAGAAGTTGTGTTTTCTTTCTCTAACAGCTTGAACAAGCACGCTCTACCTCTTGGGTGACCCCTGGAAATTGAGGGCTGTCCCAAGCCTTCAAGGCCCTGGGCTGGAGTGACCTCGTTGGACCTTCAGTGTGGGGTTCTCAAACCTGAGTCTTTAGCACAGACTTTGGGGACACAGCGAGCTTTTCCTCCCCCCGCCCCTTTAAGATTTTGTCAGAGAGAGCGAGCACAAGCAGAGGGAGCAGCAGGCAGAGGGAGAGGGAGAAGCAGGCTCCCTGCCAAGCAGGGAGCCGGACATGGGGCTCCATCCCAGGACCCTGGGATCATGACCTGAGCCGAAGGCTGACCCTTAACGACTGAGCCACCCAGGTGCCCCTCGAGCTTTTCCTTTTTAAAGGCTGCTTTCGAGAGCTCGTGTTCTGGAGTCGGGAAGACTGGGTTTGAGTCTCCCAGCTCTCCCGAGTCTCCGCTTCCCGGCTGCAAAATGGGAAAAAGTGACCTTCTAGGTTTTGGAGGTCAAGGCAAACCTTCTGAGTGGTAACGGGAGAGCTGAGCTGATGGGCCCCCCACTAGCTGGGCCACTGGCCATCAGGCCGGACGCCTGCCACACGAGCTGCAGCCCACAACCCAGCCCTCCAAAGCCACGGGCACCTCTTTGTGCTCTGCCATTTGCCACACACAGCCGGCCTGGCCGGTCTCCACCCAGACTGCACCTTGAGTGTTCTACCTTCCAGGGCGCATCAGCTTCCGATTTGCCACCCTCCCCTCCCCTTCACTCCGCTGGAACCAACAGTCCCCCTGACCCTCGCTGGCCCCACTTCCCGATTGTGTTTTTTGTCAGTGCTGGTGTGCTGCTGGGCCAGGCTCCAAGTCACCCTGCGGCCAGCGTGGAGCACAGTGCACCCTTGTCTACTTGACCCCTCCCGGTGCCCCCATCTGCCCACGGCCAGGGATGGGCTCAGGTCAGGTTGGAGAAGCTGTGAAGGTGGCAGAATGCGGGTACCTTCTCCCCCAGCCCCTGGGGGGCCAGCCTAGCCTGTCACCAGAAGTTCTCCTGACTTCACCCCTTCCCACCCGCGCAGAAGGCAGCAGCTGCCGCCGAGCTGAGCATCGCGGGGTGGGGACCACCACCACCCCCCCGGCAGGCTTGCCCATCGGTCTCTGCGGGCACCTCGGCCCTCCAGATGCTCTGCCAGCATCCCAGCAGGCGCTGGGCGGGACAGGCCCCTGGAAGAGACAACTAAGCACCGAGAGCTTCAGCGCAATTAAACTTTTTTTTTTAATGCAAGAAAAAAAAGCGGTGTTTGGTTGCTTTTTCCTCCCACACGCAAGTGGGGAGGAGCCAGGACACCTCACAGTGACTTCCCCACCAGGAGGCTGCCTCCGCCCTCACCTAATACTGCACACAATGGTGGGCCGAAGCCAGCCGCAGGTAACACAGACCCCGCAGACCCCGCGGGGGCCCGGGGAGCAGCCCTGGAGGGCGGGGGGCGGTGGTGCCAGGAGAGGTCCAACCGGAGTCCCTGAGACCTACCCTGGGAGTGCCTGGTGGCAAGCGTGCTCCCCGCGCCGCGGTTCCAGCAAGGGCCGGTGAGTGGAGTGCATCCCGGCCCCCGGAGGTTGTGCTGGGAGAGCCCGGCCGAGGCAAAGCTGATGAGGCGGCCTGCCCTGGCTGCTCGCTGCCTCCAGTCCCTCGTTCCTCAGCCTGGAGGGAGGTTATTCGAAGGACATCCAAGACATCTGCTGCCCCGCTCTGCTCGATGGGAGGAGAGAGCTTCCATGGAGAATGAACGGAGGTACGAGGAGAAGGGTCGGGGTTGTCCCTGATCTCTGCTGTCTGGACACTAGGCCCGGGCTGGAGCACCAAGCCAGGCCAGACTCATGAGGGCCCACCACCCATCCAAGGTGGGGGAGGAGGTACACCAGAATGTTCCAGGAGAGTGAAAGGGAGAAGCAGGAAACACAAACCCTGGGGTCCTCGACAGGGTGTGCTCTGCACATCCAACGGGTCCTGGGTGGAGCTGCCTCCTAGTTGGAGTGTGAGAAAGGAGACAAAAATCACAGCTTCTGAACAAGAGGTTGGGAAGTTACTGGAAAATTCGGTCAAGTATGAAAGGTGTCACTTTACAGAACAAAACTAGCTTGTATGTTTTTCTGGGAGACGTTCTCGCATCCCTCCTCATCCCTTGGACCTCATAAAAAAGGGAGTTGGGCTTGCTTCTGTGACTGTCAAGCTGGGGGAGGGGGTGCGATGTGAAAGCAAAGAGCAGGGCCGTGCATGGGGGCCACCGGGGAGGGCAAGGCAGAAGGCACCAGAACCAGCTTAATCCAGGAGCGTGGGGAGGGGGCAGAGCTGGACAGGGAAGGAGCCACTGGGTCAGTGAAGCAGTACTCAGCTTAGAAACAAACTGGAATCCTGGGGTTCCTGTCTACACACGGCACCTGCCGGCGGGTGGGGGCTGAGCCAGGGTGGGCATGTGCTATACAGCAGAGCTGGGGGGGGCGGGGAGGACAGGGGCTCGTGTGCGTGGAGCTGTCAAATGGAGGAGGCAAGAAAGAACGCTGCCTCTAACGTTATATATTAAAAATATCCATAGTTCTTGTGCACAAAATTCCATCATTCACATACAAGTATCACCCGCCTCCCTGCTGGGCCCGCGAACAGCCTGAAAAGAAAGATGGTGGTTTTCCTTTCTGAGAGCTGAGGAAACTCTGCTCAGTCTTTCCAGCCCCTCGCCTCCCCGCGGTGGGCCCGGCCGGGCGGTCACTCGTGCCTCCGCTTGGAGGGTGGGATCAGGTGCGGGGGCAAGTCGGCGGGCAGCTCGTGGCCCTCCAGCTTGACTTTGATGAGGTGGTTGGCCAGGGCAAACTCCTCGTCATCCAGCAGCCCATCCTTGTCCACATCGGCCAGCTTCCAGATCTTCCCCAGCACTGTGTTGGGCAGCTTGGACTTCACCATCTCCTTCTTGGCGTTGGCGCCCGTGATCTTGCCGTTGACAGGCGACAGTGTGTAGAAGATCTCATCGTAGGTGGGCTTGTCCTTGCCCACCACCCACTCCACATCGTCGATGCCCTCGCCGGCCCCCTCGCCGTAGCCGTGCCCAAAGGGCCCGTTCATGGTGCCGTCGAAGGCGCCGCCCTTCACGGCCTGGGAGGGCATCAGGGACTCCTCCTGGCGCACCATCACCATCAGCCGGGCGATGTCGTTGGCCAGCATGTCGTCCACTGTGTCCAGCAGCTTAGGCTTCAAGGCCTGGAACTTGCTGAAGTCCTGAGTCTGCAGGAGCTCCTGTGGTGGGCAAGGGAGGGGGAAGGGCTGGGTCAGGGGTCCATGGACTCCAGGCAGAGTGCCCGGAGCAGGGGTCCCGAGCCACAGAGCCGGCCCCAGGTCACGCCCCCACCGAGGCTTGCCCCTTGGCCTTGGCTCCCCAGTCTGTTTAGTGGAGATGGGAACAGTTCCTTCCCTGAAGGGCTGGGGAGGGGATGAGCCAGGATGGTCCTGGAGGGCCTGGCACCCCGCCCTTTCCCCACCCCTGGGGGTGAGTCACCGCATTCCCCTCTGCGGTGTCACGGCCACTAAACTCAGGGACTCCCAGCTGGGAGGCCCCGTCCTAGGGAGGGCGGCGAGCGGAGGACAGCCATACCTGCATCTTGCGGAGGTTCGGGAAGTCCCCGGGGGAGATCTGATGCTCCCGCTCGATCTTCTGATAGATCTCTCCCAAGTTGTTCACCAGCTCCTTCTTTTTGCTCTCTTTCCCGAACACGTTGGGCATCTCCTTCTTGAGGGAGCTGATGATGTAAGCGTGCACCTGGAAAACAGGAAGGGGCACCGTGTAGGCAGGGGGCCTGCGCCGGGCTGCCCCAGAAGGCCGGGACCGGGACCGTCACCGGGGACCGCCTGAAGCAGTCTGGGGCCCGTGCTCTCTGGGGGCCCGGGTGCACCCCCAGCTTCTTGTCCCGCGGCGGAGATGCGGAGCCCGCCATCCCACATGCGCACACTGGTGGCCGCTGACGTCGAGTTCTCAAAACCCCAACACGGCCCGAGTTCTGCTCAGTGTATCACCCGGAGAGCTCGGCGTGAGTAAGAATTAGGAAAACCACATGAGGCTTCACCCAGATGTTCTGAAATTTATCTGAGCTCAGTACCTTACTTCGGTGTTTGCCAGCGAAGGGCGGCACACCCTTCACTTCCCTACGGCGGGCGGGTAACGCTGGGCACCCTCCAAGGCCCTCAGAGCCCTCTGCCTCGCCAAGTAACGTCCGGGCGTGAAGGGCCGCAGCCGGCCAGCCCCCCCCCCCCCCCCCCCCCCCCCCCCCCCCCCCCCCCCCCCCCC